>NC_133620.1:458746069-458924079 GCF_048593235.1 Sminthopsis crassicaudata
CCATCCAGATATCGACCTCCCATCTTTACGATCTTGGTCAAACCACCTTTTGACACTAAAAATTAATTGTGAAAGTGGTCCACAATCTTAGTGGCTCATGACACACTTCAGTAAGTCTTTGGAGTTTTCTTTGCTTAGAATTTTCTTCTGTTACATCCATTAAAACAAATGACATGTAAGAGAGGGTGGTCACTTTTTCCAAAAGAGGAAAAGGTGATTCCAGAAAAATTTCTCATCTCTTCAGTTTTCATCAGACTGTTCAACAGCTATTTGTTTGCTGGTTTTCATTTAAAGAGCCATGAACTATCTTTTGAATTTTTGATGTTTTCATACCACATGAATGTAATTCTAGTGGGATGAAAAATCAATCAATTTTACATTTTCTGGCAGGGTTCCCATCTCTGTGATACTCTCTCCACCTCTCCAGATGGCTGACAACCTAGAAGGAAAATGGCTACCTTTTCGTAAGGCTGCTGAATGATATTCTGAGTCAGTTGAATTGATTCTAGGGAAAATAGTAACATGGGCTTGTCTTCAGGACCCCTCCATCTCTGTATTTTAATGATCTAACAATTTTAGCCTTCCAGAATACTCAAGCTGTCCTTTGACTACTCACGGCCTTCCAGGGCAGTCTCCTATCTGGGTGGCCCCTTTTTATCCAGGCATTCTCTTTCTGCCCTACTCAATTAGCCAAACAGTCATTTCTTCTTTTTCCATCTAGTGACTGAGGCTGATTTCAGAAACTAGTGCTTGCTATAGTGCTAATGGCCGATAAGGATTTAATATTCCTCTCTCCACCTCTAATATTTGCATTTTTAATATGGCCCTCAGTGCCTTAACTCAAATGAATTCAGTTCAATTCAATAAACAATTAGTGGGCACCCCTTGCATACAGAATACAGTGCTTGAAATTGAGGGATATAGTATAGATAAACTATCTATCCCTGTCCTCATGAAGTTTACAATCTAGAAAGAAAAAATAGTGTTAGGACATTGAGGCACTGTGGTAACCTGATTTGAGGAATACTTGATTTATGTGTAAACACTTATCTTCTCTGCCTGTGTAAGGTAGAGATTTGTTGGAGACAAATGTAGAAGTCTTTTGATGGGATAAAAACAAAGAATTCAACTTGTATGAACTCAACAAACATTTATCACATTCCATTGTGGGTGATGTTAGGTTCAAATGAGATAACTAATGTAAAACTTTTGAAAACCTTACAGAATTATTAAATGCCAGTTGTTATTATTTTTTATTAGCTTGTAGACACAAGTCCTCCAGTCTCATAATGGCTTAATTCCCCAAGCTTTTATTATATTAATTCTGTGCTCAACCAATGTTTTTTTTTAAGTTACTTATTAGTTTTTGAGATTTATTTTTATATAAATACTTTTTACCATTATATACTTGTTATAATTATATAAGGATACTTGAATATACTTTTGATTTCCACTTTGTTCTTCCTCTCTCCCTTTATCTCTCCCCAAGATGGCAATCAATCTGATATAAGTTATACAGGTACAATCCTTTTAAACTTACTTCCACATTAATCATGTTGTGAAAGAAGAATCAGAACAAAAAGGGGGAAAACCACAAGAAAGAAAAAAACAAGAACCAAAAAAAGCAAAAACACTGGGCTTCAACCTACAATTAGACTCTAGAGTTCTTTCTCTGGATGTGGAGAGTGTTTTCTATGATGAGTTTTTTAGAATTGTCTTAGATCTTTGTATTTTTGAGAAGAGCAAAGTCTATGAAGTTGATCATTCTTATGATGTCATTGTTAATATATAAATATATATGTACATATACATATGTGTGTGTGTATATATATATATATATATATATACATATATATGTAATATTTTGGTTCTGCTCACTTCATGCAGCTTCAGTTCATGTAAGTTACTGCAAGTTTTTCTGTAATCAACCTGCTCATCATTTCTTGTAGAATAATAGTATTCCATTATATTCATATACCACTATTTGTTTAGCCATTCTCAATTGATGGACATCCCCTCATTTTCAATAATTTGCTACCACATTGAGAGTTGCTGTAAACATTTTTGTAAATGCGGGTCTTTATGCATTTTTATGAACTCTTTGTAATATAGATCTATTTGCTGGTCAAAGGGTATGAATATTTTTATACTCCTTGCTATAGTTCCAAATGGCTCTCCAGAATGTCAACCAATGTTCATAAAGCAATACAAAGGTATGCTAGTAAATGTTTAACAACTGGGACCACAGAAGGGATGCTAGTGATGGTGGTAAATATAGGAAACACATACTTTTTATCCTCTCTTATTTTATTTTTTTCTTAATTACATGTAATTAAAAAACACTTATTTAAATATTTTTTTGAGTTTCTAATTCTTTCCCTCCCTTCCCTTTTCCTCCCTTCCTTTTGAAGGAAAACATTTTGATATAAGTTACACATGTGCAGCCACACAAAACATTTTCAGATTAGACATGTTGCTATCTACTTACAAGCTGAATACAGATTGAAACAAACTTTTAAAAATCACATTTGGAATTATCTTGAATCATTGTATTGCTTAGAATAGCCAAGCCATGTGTAGCTGATCATCATACAATATTGCTGTTATTGTGTACAATGTTCTGGCTCTGCTCACTTCACTTTAGTCTTCCTAGGTTTTTCTAAAACCTTTCTGTTCATCATTTCTCATAGCACAACAGTATTCTATCATAATCATATACCAGAATTTGTTCGGACATTCTCCAATCCATGGACATACCATTAATTTTCAATTCTTTGTCACCACAAAAAGGCTGCTAGGTCCTTTTCCTTTTTTCTCTTTGGGATACAAACCTGGTAGTGGTATTGTTGGGTCAAAGGATAGCCATGGTTTTTATAGGTCTTTAGGCACAGTTCCAAATTGCTCTCTAGAATGTTTGGTTCCTTTCACAACTTCACTAATAGTATATTAGTGTCCCAATTTTATCACATTGTCTCCAAATTTGTGATTTTCCTTTTCTGTTCTATTATTCAATCTGAAGGTATCTGAGAGCTGTTTTAATTTCTCTTTCTCAATCACTAATCAGTGATTTAGAGAATTTCTTCACATTTTCACTTTTATTTCTTCTGGAAACTACTCCTTCGTATCCTTTGCCCATTTATCAATTGAGTAAATTTATATCTGACTCAGTTCTCTATATATTTAAGAAATGAGCCCTTTATCAGAGAAACTTATTGTATAATTCTCTCCCCTTCCCCCCATTTCTTACTTTCTTTCTACTCTTGCTGCACTGTGCAAACACTTTTTAATTAGATATAATAAAAATTATCCATTTTACATTCTGTAATGCTATTTGTTTCTTGTTTGGTCATAAATCCTTCTTTTACTTATAGATATATCAGGGAAAACTTTCCATGCTGTCCTAATAAGCTTATGCTACCATCCTTTATATTTAAATCATGTATCCATTTTGACCTTATTTTGATATATGGTATGAGATGTTGTTTTATACATAGTTTTTGCCAAATCACTTTCTAATTTTCCCTATTTTTTTTTAAATAGTGAGTTCTTATCAAATACGATTACTATGGTCACTTGCTCCTGTATGATTTGAGTTTTATGTTTTAAAATATTTTTTAAAATTTACTAAGTTTTAATTTTTTTCCTCATTCCTACTTTTCCTTACCCACTGGAAGGAAACAAAGAGAAAAAAAAGAGGAAGGAAGAAAGAATAAAGAAAGAAAGAGAGCAAGAAAAAAAGAGGGAGAGAAAAAGAGTGAAAAAAGAGAGAGAAAAGAATAAGAGCAAGAGAAAAGCGAGAAAAAGAAAGAGACAGAGAAAAAGAGAGAGAGAGAGAAAGAGAAAGAGAAAGCAAAAGAGATGGAGAAAGGGAGAGAGAGAGAGAGAGAGAGAGAGAGAAGACACATGGTAAAGCAAAAAATAATCCTGCATTGATCATGTCCAAAGCATATATTTTTCTGCATATTAGTCCACCCTCTCTGTTATGAGGTAGGCAGCATTCTTTTATCAATCCTCTGGCAGCATGGTTGATCACTTAATTATCTGAATTCTTAAAACTTTTTAAAGTTTTGTTTTTATGTTTTAGTATAAATTGTACTTCTTTGAGGTAGGTGCCCTAGGAATTATTATCCTCCAAATTTACTGATGTTGAAATTGATTGCTCATGAACTCATAGCCAGTAATATCAGTAAAACAAAATTCCAACTCATCCTGAGTTTGACTTGGGACTCCAGCCCTTTCCTCATTATCTCATTTTGCCTCTTTGCTAAAAATCTGTAGACAACTCTGCTGAGAGACAGATGACCGGTATTTATATGAGGGGTCTCCAAGTAATGGATGAGGGACACCTAATCCATGTTGGGTATCCCTCATCAACCATGTTGGGACATGAGCTGGTTAATTTCTCAGCTTAGTGCTGCTATTGTCCCTGTCCTCTCCACTTTGTCCCACTTTGATGTTCCTTAATGAGTAAAATTAGCCAAGAAATATTGGTTCCAGATCCCTCTGGGGACTTTATTGTCAGCAGAGAAATACCTTCTCCTCACATAGTTACCTCAAGGAAATAAAAGACAATTCTTTATTAAAAAAAAAAGGTAGCACATCTCCATCTCTTGATACCCATATGTCAGTTAATAAACACTGCAAGGCACCGTGTGTGGGAACACAATTATGAGCAAGAAGAAAAAGTCGTATCTGCCTTCCAGGAGCTTATTCAAGGAGAACTCCTATCAGGAAGTCAGAAAGGGTGGGTGGGGGTGGTAAAGTTGAAAGGTCAGAAGCTTATCTGGGAGGGAAAGGAAGTATCACCAAACAGGCTCACCAAATGGACCCATCACCAAGATGGAGTGTCCAGATGGAACTGTAGGAAAGGGGGCCAGCACGGCAGAGGGATGGATGTGTCAGGGCAGAGAATCATAAGCATGGACAAAAGGGGATTAGTTGTAGGCACTCAATGGTTAAATGAAAGTAAAAATAAATTCAAGCAACCGAATAGACATTTTTAGAGCATCTCGAAAAGCATTGCAATTATAAAGGCGAAATCGAAAAGCTGATATTCTGCTGGGAGATATAATAGCTACACAGGTTAGTGTACAATGAAAGGTAGAACACATAGAAGGGAGAAATGAAGACAAAGGAGAAACCCAAAGTGCTACAGGGAGATTTGTTGAGAGAGGCAAATACTCTGAATTGGGGGAATGAGAAGAGAGCTAACACCTGAGCTAAAACAAGATTCAGATAGAAAAGAAGCAGGAAGGTGGAGGTGAAGAAATGAATAAATCAGGGATCTTAAGCATCCTCATCCCCTCATCCCTCTCTCCCTCAAGGGAATCATATGTGGCCTGTACTTAAAGGGAATTCTGGGGAGCAAAAGGAGATAATCCAAGGTAACAACTATCTGAAATGGTTTATTTATCTAAATATGGGTTTCTTTTAGTATAGGGAGTATGATTATAATTTAAGTTTAGAAGGAGCTGTTGAGGTTTTCTAATCCAATCTCATTAATTTATTTTTCTTGTTTTCAAATCCTTTCTTATAACATATTCATATTACATCACAAGACTTAAAGAACTGGCTCTCTCCTGCTTCTGATAAAATCAGTGGAGGAGGATGGAAAGAATTCTGAATTTAAAGTTAGAGGATATTGATTGGCCAGGTTTCTTCTCCTTTCTGGCTCTTAGTTTCCATCTCTATAAAATGATCCGACTGGACTAAATGCTCTTTCAGGCTTCTTCTAATTTTAAATCTATGATCCTCCTAACTCTAAATCTTATGAAATCCTATAAAACTGCTCCGATCCCCCATTGGACAGATGCTGACTTTCCTTCCAGGTGAGGTAGTAGCAAAAAGTGTTGCTATTCATATATATATATATATATATATTTATGAGGCAAGTAGATGGGGCCCTGAGGGCCTCAGTTTCCCCATCTATAAAATAAAGTGGAGAAGGAAGTGGCAAATCACTTCAGTATCTTTGCAGAATGGAGTCACAAAGAGTGGGACATGAGTGAAGTGACAAAACAACAGCAGTTATATTTTTGTCATTATGGAATTTTTCATTCCCTTTGGCTTCCTTGAGCTATATGCCTACTGGTGGTATCATTTGGTCAGAGGTAATATAAGTTTAGTGATTTTTAAAGTGACATTCCAAAATGTTTCCCAGAACAGTTGGACCAATTCCTAACTCCACCAAAAGTCCATTAGTGCATCTATCTTCCTATAGCTCCTTCTGTATTTATCAATTTTTTTCTGGTTCATCTTTGCCAATCTGATGGATATGAACTGAAACCTCAGAGCTGTTTTAATTTGCATTAATTTTATTTGTTAATATGGAGTATCCTTTCAAATGGCATTTTGTGATTTGAATTTTTTCTTTTGCATATTGACTATATCTTTTGACCACTTATTTATTGGGGAAAGTCTCTTATTCTTACATTTTTATATCAATTCTCTATACATCCTGGGTATCAAACTTTAAGGATATTAATAACAAAGATCCTCCCATTAATTGCTTCCATTTTAATTCTAGTAACATTGATTTTAGTCATGAAAAAACTTCAATTTTACATAATTGGAAGTTTGCATTTCATCTTCTGTGATCCACTCTAGCCCTTGTTTAGTTAAGAATTCATCCTTTAGTCATAATTGTTGAAAGTTCTTGCTAATCTTCTATGACGTTTTAAGTATCATATTTTGTATTTAGGCCATGCTTTATATGGCACAAGATATTGACCTAAACCTGATTTTAGTTTCCACAGTAATTTTTGTTAAATAGGGAGTCCTTACTTCGATAGTGGGAAGCAATCAATATTTATTTATTTGTTTGTTTGTTTATTCTGAGGCTGGGGTTAAGTGACTTGCCCAGGGTCACACAGCTAGGAAGTATTAAGCGTCTGAGACCACATTTGAACTTGGGCCTCCTGAATTCAAGGCTGGTGCTCTCTCCACTGCGCCACCTAGCTGCCCCCTAATCAATATTTATTAAAAGTAGACTATGTGCCAGGCACTGTGTCTGGGAATACCAAAAAAGACCAAAGACATTGTCTCTGCTCTCAGGGAGCTTACAATCTAGTGGGGAAAGTTGGAGTTGTTTTATTGAATACTCAGGTATAATATTTGATTGTTTTTGGCTCTTGCCTGCTTAGTTTAACTCACTGCTCAACAAACAAACAAAGCAGTACCAAAGAGTTCTGATGATTACTATTTTATGATATGTTTTTAGTCTGGTACTATTAAGTCTCCTTCATTCCTAATTTATTTTTTCATTATTTACCTTGAGATTCTTGACCTTTTGTTCTTCTATTTAATATTCTGTCTTGGGACAGTTTGGCGATTCCAGACTTGGAAGCAGGAAGACCAATTTCAGACACTTACTGTGTGACTCTGGGCAAGTCACTTAACCCCGTTTGGCTCGAAAAATGCTCTCATCTATAAAATGAGCTGAATGGAGAAAGAAACGGCAAACCACTCCAGTATCTCTGCCAAGAAAACCCCAAATAGAGTCACAAAGAGTTGAATACAACCGACATGAATGAACAACAAAAAATATTGTGATTTCTACAGAGTAAAGCACTGAAAGTTTGATTGGCCTAGCATTAAATCTATGTTATTTTAGGCAGCATAATCACTTTTATTATATTGACACAATATGATCAAGCACACTAAAATCTTTCCATTTATTTGTCTTCCTTTGTTGTAGGAAAGAGGGGGCAACTGAGTGACACAGTGGATAACTCATTGAGTCTGGACAGGAAGATCAGAGTCCAAACTGGTCTTAGACTCTAACTAGTTATGTGACCTTGAGCAAGTCACTTTACCCTATTTACCTCAGTTTCCTCATCTATAAAATGAATTGGGGCAGGAAATGGTAAACCATTCCACTATCTTTGCCAAGAAAACCCAAAATGGTAGGTCAGGAAGAGCTAGAATTGACTGAACAACAACATTTTTGTAAAGGGTATTTTGTAAAATCACAGAGATAAGCCTGGAAGGCCGTTCAGAGTTCATCCAGTCCAACGCCTTACCCATTTAAACAAATGACCTCCCCAAGGTCACATAGGTTGTGCCCATGATGGGATTTGAAGCCAGATTTTCTTGGCTCCAGAACTGGCATTTTCCATCCCATCATATTATCTACATGCCCAGGAGTGAAATTGTTGGGTTAACTCTCAAATGTTTTAGGCATTTTGGAGTTAATTGGAATGGAATTTCTTTTTCTATCTCTCTTTGCTAGGTTTTGTTACTAGTATCCAGAAAGCTTTTTGTGACTCTATTTTACCATCTGTTTCTTTACTGAAATCACTAATTATTTCAGATAAATTTTTCCCATTAAATTGCCAGGCTTTGCAAAGCTAAAAAAATCTTCTTTCAATACCATCATTTATCAGACGAAGAGGGAGAAAATGACCTTGTTGCCCAAGGTCACACAGCATCAGTTTAAGAGCAAGGATCTGAACCCAGACCCTCTGATTCCTGATCTAATGTTCCTTTTCTTTTCTTTTTTTCTACAAGGGAGACATCTTAATAGTCTTTTTCATTTAATATATCTCAGATCCAACTTCCTTATTAGTATAGCATGGAAGAAGGAAGATTAAAATACCCCTGAAGGCTCTTTTAGTCTCAAACTCTTAGAGAATCTCTTGCACCACAATTTTCTTATTTCTCGAAATGGATGCTTTTGAAAAGTACAAGAGTTATAATTGTATTATTGCCACAGGAACAAGTAGTTTAAAAAAAAACCTCTCCAAAACATTTATTAAGCTACAGAAATGCACCAGATGTGAACCCAAGTATAGGCTGAACTCTGGCCCCATTTGAGTTGCCTGCACGGGGACATTCTAAAAAGACACTTAGCCATCACACTCCCATCTGTTGACGCAGTAGTATTGCTTCCAGTGATCCATCCTCCCCAGGAACAGTTCCATCTTCTTAATCAAATGAGCTACAAATCATGCCGACAGAACTTTTGACTCAGCACATTCACTTGGAGAAATTTAGCGGAGGTGTCTGATGGCATTTGGCTTGAGCTGTAGAGTGGAGCTCCAGAATCTAGCCACTGTTGCCCATTGGGTGGAAGAAACTCAAATCTAAATTGCAACTCAAGGATCCAGCAGGGAGAACCAGCAAATGCCTGTGTTGTGTTCCAACTGGGGCTTCTAATTCCCAAAGCTGATATTTATCAATTTCCTCCTGGGCTTGCCCATAAAGGACTGACTTCTGTTGGAGGTCCGTAAGCAAATGGTATGACAACAACTTGGTGGACATGCTATTTAATAGAAAGTGTACAGGATTCGGAGGCAGAGGGCCTAAATCTGTCATTTGCTACCCACGAAACCTTGGCTAAACCCTGCCTCTCTATGGGTCTTAGTTCTGCACCTATAAAATGAGGGGATTGAATTAGATTATCTGTAAGTTCTTTCCAGTGCTGGAATCTATTGTTATGATTATCGTATTATAGAAGGGAATTTTTGGTCAAGTGGAGGCTGGATGAGATGGGAACTGAGTAGTCTTCCAGTTTTGAGATTCTACAAGATTCTGTGATTTAATTAAACTGGACAAACACATTTTTTTAAATCAAGTACTGCTAACTTGAACCCACAACCCCTTAGCAAATTAAAGTGTGTTTACTTTTTTTTTTTTTCTCAAAGCTGTTTGAATTTACTTCTTCACCAGGGAGTTAGTTTTATGTGCTAATACCTGATCTAAGGGAGGATATTCTAATTAAAAATGCAGATGATGAATCACGAGAAGAGAAAAACAATACTGAAGTCCAATCCCTACATTTACTGCAGTCCTTTTCTGTGATCATTCATTGGGGTCAGAATTCAACCTTAACAGATACATTCCTTCCAATCATTTATTCCATATGATGATCTCTTTGACCCACTTGCCCACTTGCCAGGAGTTAGGAATGGTTTTCCCTCTAGAGATTATATCTTCCCTCTGTCGCCCAGCCATTCTTCTTGCTTCCATTGATAACCTTGAAAGAAAGCATCAGAAAAGTAAAGGACGAGGACTTTCAGCTCAGAAAATAAGGTGGCTTAGTTAGGGAGGGACCATGGCAGAAACATGGGATGCCAGATCTAGAACTGGAAGAGATCTTCTCTCATTTTACAGATGAGGAAACTGAGGCTCAGGGAGGACTTAGAACTGGCGATCTGGTCCATTTTTACAGCCAAGAAAATGGTTGCTCTGACATCTGAAGTGACTTGCCCCCGTTACACAGTGAGTTGCTTAGTATCAAATCTAGCTATTCCAACTCGAGGTTCCTTCTCTTCTACCATGTTGCCTTCCTTCCTGGAATTTGGATACTCTCAATGCCCTCTCTCCATCAAGGTTTGGAGCCCCAGAGAGGCTTCCCTTCCTAATTTCCACCTCTCCTGACTTCCCAGCACAAAACAGCTTCTTGAAACCCTTGGTCTTCAATCTTGACTGAGGTACAACACCAATTTCTGCACCCGGGCATAAAAAAGGAGGCAACTCCATATAAAAGTTCCTGACTCCCATGTAGCCTTATCTTCTCTTCCTTCCAGCCCCCCTCTCCCAACTTTGCCCAACTCTTTGTTATTTTGGGGGCTAATCTCTGTTCATTTGCCTTCTACAAATTCTAAGCCAAAGTTGTCACATCAGATTGCTTATGACCAAGACCGGAGTCTCAGAAGTTTCTCCCCACTCTTTGCTGCAGGCCCTGGGCACTGATATGATCAGCAAACGGGAGGTCCATCCCACGCCAACCATTCTGAGAGTCTCTCATTTCAGCCTTGGAAGGGTCAATGACGCTTATATTTAACTGGAAGAGATCTCAGAGGCCATTTAGCCACCTCTCCCCTAATTGTAAAGATGAGTAAACTGAGGCCCAGGAAGGGAAAGTAGTATTCGTAGGGTGACACACATCAAGATTGTCAGACCTGAACTCAGGTCCTCAGATTCAAATCACCATATACCAGGCAGAAGGAGTTAAATGAAGAACTTGCTGGAAAGGGAAGCAGAAATGATCACTCCTCAAGTAAGATAAATGTGATTCAGAAAAGGAAAAGGCAAAAGGGAGATCAAAGCATTTGGTAACTCTGAACCTGTTGGAAAGGGGCTTAAGCCACTGTTACCCCATTCCTGCCTTCTCCCTACCCCAAACTCCAGTTATTACTACCTCTTTCCACTAGCCAATACCAAGGCACAGAGAGAATGGTTCTTTGCACCTGCCCCCTTGCTGACATCAAGAAAAAAGGAGAAGTTGAGCATCTTTTTTTTGGGTAGGACTTGAACCCAAATTTTTGAGTTTTCTTGACATCTACTTTTTATCCATCATTCCATGTTGCTTCTCATAGAATGAACATGAAAACATTTATACTTTCTGAAAATGAAAAAATCCTGTGGATATTATTATTATTATTATTATTATTATTATTATTATTATTATTATTATTATTATTATTATTATTATATTACTCTTGGAGTTCTTCTCCAGAGCAGGGGACTCTGGCCACGCTGCTTGGGTGCTGGGATATCCAAGCATTTGGTGCTCTGCCATCGTCTCCCCTGTCAACCTAATTTTCCGATCACAGTGACTTCCTCACTCACAGCTGGAGAGAATCTAAAGCTTCCCAGAACAGCTCCACTGGGTCTCATTAAATGGCTGGAAGCCCCGAGCTCTCTCTGCTTAGCTGTCCTCAGGGGTCCTCGGCTTGAGACCTGCCTGGAGAATAATTGCCTTTCATGACTAGGCCATCACTGAGGGCTTCAGATAATTTTACCTCTTTCGACAAATCTCTTTCCGGCTCTATCCCCTATCCCAGTTCTCATTTTCTCCCTACCACGGTCCCTTTTAAGCCTGGCTGGGCACTTGGGCATGTGCAGGCACCCACACGCTCCCTGCAGTGCTAACAGAAAGCTCTTCTTGCCTTCAGCAAGAATTCATTTTGCAGGTTTTTAAGGGAAATGTAGCAAGAGGCAAAGGAGAATGCAGAGGAGATGGGGTTGAGGATGATTGAAAGATCACAGATCCGAACCAAGACAATCCCCTTCCCTCCTCAACAAACTCCACTGGCTCCCTATTACCTCCAAGATCAAATATCAAATCATTCTCTTTGTGTATCGAGTCCTTTGCAGTTTAGCCCATTCCTCCCTATTCAGTCATTTCCTTCCTTCCTCCCCCCCTCCCCCCTCCCTTCTTCCCTCCCTCCCTCCCTCTCTCCCCCCCTCCCTCCCTCCCTTCCTTCCTCCCTCCCTCCCTCCCTTTCTTCCTCCCTCCCTCCCTCCCTTCCTTCCTCCCTCCCTCCCTCCCTTCCTTCCTCCCTCCCTCCCTCCCTCCCTTTCTTCCTCCCTCCCTCCCTCCCTTCCTTCCTTCCTTCCTCCCTCCTTCCCTCCCTTCCTTCCTTCCTTCCTCCCTCCCTCCCTCCCTCCCTCCCTTCCCTCCTTCCTTCCTCCCTCCCTCCCTCCCTCCCTTCCCTCCTTCCTTCCTCCCTCCCTCCCTCCCTTCCTTCCTTCCTCCCTCCCTCCCTCCTCCCTCCCTTCCTTCCTTCCTTCCTCCCTCCCTCCCTTCCTTCCTTCCTTCCTCCCTCCCTCCCTCCCTCCCTTCCTTCCTCCCTCCCTCCCTCCTCCCTCCCTTCCTTCCTCCCTCCCTCCCTCCTCCCTCCCTTCCTTCCTCCCTCCCTCCCTTCCTCCCTCCCTCCCTCCCTCCTCCCTTCCTTCCTTCCTCCCTCCCTCCCTCCCTCCCTTCCTTCCTCCCTCCCTTCCTCCTCCCTCCTTCCTTCCTCCCTCCCTCCCTCCTCCCTCTTTCCTTCCTCCCTCCCCCCTCCCTCCATCCCTCCTCCCTCCTTCCTTCCTCCCTCCCCCCTCCCTCCTCCCTCTTTCCTTCCTCCCTCCCCCCTCCCTCCATCCCTCCTCCCTCCTTCCTTCCTCCCTCCCCCCTCCCTCCCTCCCTCCCTTCCTTCCTTCCTTCCTCCCTCCCTCCCTTCCCTCCTTCCTTCCTCCCTCCCTCCTCCCTTCCTTCCTTCCTTCCTCCCTCCCTCCCTCCCTTCCTTCCTTCCTCCCTCCCCCCCCCCTCCCTCCATCCCTCCTCCCTCCTTCCTTCCTCCCTCCCCCCTCCCTCCCTCCCTCCTCCCTTCTTCCTTCCTCCCTCCTTCCCTCCCTCCCTTCCTTCCTTCCTTCCTTTCTTCCCCACTTTACTTTCCTGGTTTCCTTCAAATCCAAAATCAAATCCCACCCCTTGCAGGAGACCTTTCCCAGACTTGCCATCTTCCTTCTTAAATAATCAATATGCATTTGAATTATATAATTTATGTGCATAATTATTTTCATGTCATCTCCTTCAGCCGAACATGCATTCCTTGAGAAATGGGACTATATTCTTGCCTTTCTTGGTAAATAGTAAGTGTTTATTGAACAAACTCTTGTCATTACTGAATGTCTGAGGATCATAGACCTGGGGGTCATTCATAAGGGATTTCTAGCCATTTTACAGATGAAGAAACTGAGGCACGCAGAGGTGAGGTAACTTAGGTTCACAGATCATAAATCTAGAGTAGGAAAGTCTTAAAATTCACCAGGTCCAACCCCCCCCCCCTTTTTTTTGCATGGAAGGAAACTGAGGGCCGGGAAGTTATGATGGAAGTTACATAGGAGGAGAGGCAGGATTTGATCTAGACAATCTTTTCTACTGTCTCCCTTAACTTTTTTGTCCTGGGACACTGGTTTTCAATATCATAGAAATTATAATAAGGGGAATGTCGTACATTTGTTGAGTGCTTCCAAGTTTCTAAAGAGTTTTCTCTGTCTTGTCATTAAATCATTATAATAATTCTTGTGGGACTAGGCAGGGCAGGGATTACTCTTTATTTTCTAAATGATGAAGTAGATAAGAAACAGTAAGTAAATGTTACTGCATGTCGGGATATCAGAAGACACCCTGTTTTCCAGAGCTAAGGCCCAGCAAGCTAGCTGCTCCCTGAGTTTGGCTTAATAACAATCCTTTGTGCTCACCCACAATCAGCCACAGCAAAAGCTCAGAGCTGTTTCTGGTTATGAAGCCCTGCTATGAATCAAACCGTCCATGGTTGCTGGTCCCCATCATTGTCAGGGCTACAGCTCGTTGTACAGCCATAGGTACAAGTATTGAGATTTGGCCACACTAAAGCAGGTCCTCCCCCCCACTAGGGGCAGGCCTCTAGCACATATACTTACAAGCTGTTTCCCTTATTTTGAAGATAAACTTGTTTGATTTCTAACTCTACTGTTTCTAACCTGTTTTGTTTGGCTCGGCCATCCACGGATGAGAGGCTGATTCCGTCTGGTTGATACGTGCCGGTATGGGCTAGTCCAGTGTTCTTTCCACTTATCACACTGCCTGTCATAGAGAACTTTGAGAAGATTTAGTACAAGTCAGGAAAGGGTTGGGAGGCTGATTCCCTACAGAAAAGTAGGGTGACTCAGTCCGGTGCAATTGGATCCAATTTAATTTGGACATAGAGAAAGTATATCACTTATTTCAAACTTTCTATAAGAACTCTGAAAAAGAATCCTTCATCTTACCTGTGCTTGCAAATCTCTGATCACTGGGCACTCCTCACTCCTCAAGCCCGCCCTTTACCCTTTTGGGCAATGCTGATGGTTAGGAATTGACATTGAGCAGAAGGTTAACCCACATTTGAACAACAGAATAAAGATTTGCCTGGGCTTTAATTGGTATAGGGACTTGCAGTCGGTTTGGGCAGAATTATATTTCAGCAATCAACGTATTAAGTGCCTACTGTGTGCAATACACATATTACATATGGGGTGGGGGGTACAAAGATGAAAAATGACATTCTCTGCCCTTCAGAAATTTATAATCTTGCCGTGTAGGGACTTGGTGCTACTCTCATACACAGTTTAACAGACGGGCTTTGGGAAAAGGATGGCCAAGTGGAAGGAGCAGTTTTGTATAAATAAATAGTTATTAAGCAGTTACTATGTGCCCAGCACTGGGTTAAAATCTGGGGACACAAATACAAAAGGGAGATGTCTCTGTTCTCGAGAAACTTACATTTTAATGAGAGAGAGAGACAGACAGACAGACTGACAGAGACAGAGACAGAGAGACAAAGAAACAGAGAGAGAGAGAGAAAGAGACAGAGAGACAGAGACAGAGAGACAGAGAGAGACAGAGACAGAGAGACAGAGACAGAGAGACAGAGAGACAGAGACAGAGAGACAGAGAGAGACAGAGACAGAGAGACAGAGACAGAGAGACAGATACAGAGAGACAGAGACAGAGAGCAATATAAGGAAATGTGGCCAAGGAAGACTTTATTTGTCTGGAAAGAGTCATGGGGCAATCAGTAGACATTTCACTTTTAGAGTGATGGTTGTGTTAATATGATTAGGATTCCCA
This sequence comes from Sminthopsis crassicaudata, assembly GCF_048593235.1. Lineage (NCBI taxonomy): Eukaryota > Metazoa > Chordata > Mammalia > Dasyuromorphia > Dasyuridae > Sminthopsis > Sminthopsis crassicaudata. The sequence continues at coordinate 458,761,434 of NC_133620.1, forward strand.
GAGCAAGAGGTAAAACGTTGCTCCTCTTCTTCCCTGCCCCTCACTTTATTATGGATGGTCAGATGGATTGTGAAACATAGCTCGGAGTCTGGGATCTGCTCTTGTTTCTTAACCTCAATTCTTGAAGAAGACCAATGACATCAGGGAGGTGAGGTTTTGACTTGCAAGTGAATTGAATTCAAGTGAGAAAAGGCCGTGCAAAATCTTATTCTCTCTTCCTGGGGCTACCTCAGTATAATTTTTAGTCTTCGGAAAAGGGGAATAATGGGAAATTAATCCACTGGAAGGGTTCACGATGATACAAATGACTTTCAGAAGTGGCTGGACAGTAATGAGTTAAGGTGCTGGAGAGGGGGGAGAAGCTAGGAACCCCAGAATGAGCAGGCAGTGCAGGTGGCAGCCCATAGTGCTGTAATTTAGGGCAGCTTCTAGGGTGGTGAAATCTTACCAATCTTCAGATGAAGGGTAAATCCCTAGGGAAATTAGGGCTGTCCATGCCAGAAATAGGCTTATAATGCAAATCCCCAGAACAAGGGACGAGCGGGTTAAGGACTGGCAGCAGAGTTGATTTTGGAGCATTGGGAGGGAAGGACAAATGAGAATCCTGGGCACCTGAAGCAGAGGTTGGGGGATTTGGAAGGATGATGATAAGGCCCCGTGAAAGAAGGAGTTAGATTAGTTGGTCTCTTGTTCTAATCTTGTTCGATTAGCTGATAGCTTTTCCAACTGTGATATATTTTGAACATGAATTCACTTAAATTGGGGTGAATAACCTTGCTTCTTTTTATTGATCCCCAAGGGTCAGTCTCTGGATTGATTCACTGTTTCCATTGGACCTTCTCCAATATCATAGAATTTAGAGCTGAAAGGGATCTTAGAGGCCAATTTCTTCATTTTAAAGAGGGAGAAATAGATCCAGAGGGGAAAGTGACTGCCCTAAGTTCATGCAGATTTGGATAGAAATGCAATGATATCATATCTTGCTTATTAAGCTCAAAGAGCACCTACCCACCATGCTTCTAGTGCCTAGTGTGGGGCACTGCATTGAATGGTTGAGGCAAATTGGAAAGAAAACTCTGCCCTAGTAGTCGGGAGACTCCTGCTCTCCTGGTCTCTGCTGTACCTTTTACTAGCTGTGTGGTCTTGAACAATTAGATCTCTGGGCCTCAGTTTCTGTCTGTGCAATATATGTGTATATCTAAATATATTTGTGATAGCAAAGAATTGAAAAAACCAAGGATGTCATAGATAGGAGAATGACTGAAAGAAATTGTGGGCATGTGAATGTATTGGAATGATACTGTGTAGAAAAAAAAACCCAAATATTAGAAATTCTGAGGAAGACATTGGAAGATTGTGCAAAGGAGGGGTTTCTCCATCTCCCCTCCAATTGATATGTTACAGAAGGCACAGAATCTAATCAAAGGTGTTTAATGAGGTGTTTAAACTGACTGTCTAGATGCCTCAATGCCCCTGATCCTTTTATCAGGTGTGAACACCTCTGATTGAATCAAGAATTAGCTGAGAAAAACAAATTGGGCCATTTCTGGGGATTTTTATTTGCTAAGCCCTGAGGAGCTGGATTCACTCAAGGCTTAAAGTATTTTCTGGAACAAGAACCCTCCTCCCTGTCCCATATTGGGGAGGAGGAAATCCAGTCTTTGAAGGAGAAATTGGGTGTCTTTGGACCTCATTTTGTGGTTTTCTTGGCAAAGATACTAGAGTGGTTTGCAATTCCTTTTTTAGTTCATTTTATAGAGGAGAAACTGAGGCAAACAGGGGTAAGTGATTGGTTCAGGGTCACACAGTTGTAAGTGTCTGAGTCTAGATTTGAACCAATGAAGATGAATCTTCCTGGTTTCAAGAGCTCTATCCATTGCATCATCTAGTTGCCCTAGCAGAACTAGTGGGGATTAATTGGAGACCACCCTCCCATTGGGGAGACTCAGACTCTAGGAAGGCATTGAATTGAAGAGATCTCAAGAGAGGAGTGTAACCCCTAACAATTGAGACCTAAGCTGTGAGGAGGAACAGATCCTGGAAATCTAGAAGAGAAAAAGGATCTTCAGGCCCAGAAATACCTAGAGTTGTGAATTTCCTTTGTCATGAGTGTAAGCCCATTCTTCCTGAGATATTTGTGTGTGTATGTGTATATGGGGGAGAGTGTGCCCAGAGGGAACTTACTTTATGTCATTTGTCAAATACTATACATTTGATGAGAGCTAATTTAATTTACTATCAATATTTATTAAGTGTCTACTATATCCCAGACACTATCTGATTATTATTATCTTATTTTATTTTGCTGAGACAATTGGGGCTGTGACTTGCCCAGGGTCCTATAACACTATCTGATTATTAATAGAAAGTGGTAGGATGCAGATCCACAGGGTGCCTCAAGTACGTAAAGTAATAGCCACTCTCTTCAGTCCCAATCCATGAATGTCACTGTGATTTGGAGGATATAGCTCAGGGATGGTGTCATACTTTGTATGAACTGAATCAGAGTGAAGTAAGTAGGAACAGGAAAACAATAAATAGAAATAATGTAATAATGCAGCATCAAACAGAAGGCAGAGTAATTGTAATGGTTAGTCTTGGTCTTGGAGAAGATCTGAAGAGATAGGTATCCTTTCTTTTATTCTAGAGATGAGGATGGGAAGAGGAATGGGTAAGGAGTTTTGCTCACACCATCAGATGGAGGAGTTGCATTGATTTTGCTTAGTCATTTTTTTTTCATTGTTGTTGAGGGGAGGAAGGTGATATGTCTAGAAATCCAGGAGTTCGAGTTAGAATGGACCTTGGATATATATGTCTGAGGCTTCTTATTTAACTTATTTTGTGTCCTAGGCAACCACTGATGCTGATGGATTCTTTCTCAGAATCGTGCTTGTTATCTATATTCACAATGGAAGGAAATACTCAATTTTAGTTAGAAGTTAGTAAAATTAAAGATGATGGTCCCTGCCCATCCTTGTTCATGGACCTCCCTGAAATGTATCAACAAACTCCTTGCATCCAGTTTAGGAATTTCTGGCCTAGTCCAACTCTTTCATTTTACAGAGAGAAGAATTGGGGCCTAGAGTATAGAAAGAGCCTAGAAATAATAGAAACGAATAATAGAAAAAGAACCTAGACATCATCTTTTAAGAAATTATCAAGGAAAACTGCCCTGATATTCTAGAACTAGAGGGTAAAATAGGATAAAATAGAAAGAATCCACTGATCACCTCCAAAAAGAGATAATAAATAAATTTTAAAAAACCTCTCAGGTATATTATAGGCAAATTTCAGAGTAACCAGGTCAAGGAGAAAATAATTCAAGCAGCCAGAAAGAAACAATTCAAATATCATAGAAATAGTCAGAATAATACAAGATTTAGCAGCTTCTACATTAAAGGAGCATAGGGCTTGGAATATTATATTCCAGAAGGTAAAGGAGTTAGGATTATAATCAAGAACACAGCAAAACTGAGTAGAATATTTCAGGGGAAAAAATGAATATCCAGTAAAATAGAGGACTTTTAAACATTTCTTATGAAAAGACTAGAGCTGAATAGAAAAATTAGACTTTCAAATAGAATGTTCAAGAGATGCATTAAAAGGTAAATAGGAAAGAGAAATCATAAGAGATTCAATAAGGTTAAACTGATTACATTCCTACACGGGAAGATGATACTTATAACTCCTAAGAACTTTTTCACTAATTGGGCTATTAGAAAGAGCATACATAGATAGAGGGCTCTGGTATGAGCGAATATGAGATAATTATTTTTAAAAATAAAATTAAGGGGTAAGAAAGAGGTATGCCCTGGGAGAAGAGGGAATGGAGCAAACGACTTCATATAAAATAAGTGTGGAAGAGTTTATATAATGGAGAGGAAGCCGGGGTAGGTAAGTGGGATTAGGTTCAAAGAGGGAATGCCATATATACTCAGTTGGATATTGAAATCTATCTTACCTTCTGGAAAATAATGGAAGGAGGTGGAAGTGTGTGTGTGTGTGTGTGTGTGTGTGTGTGTGTGTGTGTGTGTGTGTGTGTGTGTGGTGATAAAGGGAGAACAGCTTGGAGGGAAGTGGGAGTAAGAAGCAAGCACCTTTAAAAAATTTATATTTTTATTTTTCCAAATACATGCAAAGATAGCTCTCAACATTCACCTTTGCAAAACCTTCCATTCCAAATTTCTCTCCTTCTCCTCCTTCTTCCTCACTTCCCAAGACAGCGAGCAATCCAACATAAGTTAAACATGTGCAATTCTTCTAAACATATTTCCACATTTACCATGCTATGCAAAAAAATCAGATCAAAACATAAGAAAAAATCCAAGCCAACAAACAACAAAAAAAGATAGAAATACTATGCTTTGATCCATATTCAGTATTCATAGTTCTTTCTCTGGATGTGAATGGCACTTTCCATCACAAATCTATTGGAATTGCCTTGAATCAACTCAAAATTGAAAAAAACCAAGTTAATCACAGTTAAGCATCACATAATCTTGTTGCCATGTACAATGTTCTCTCGGTTCTGTTTGCTTCACTCAGCATGAATTCATATAAATCTTTCCAGGCTTTCTGAAATCAGCCTGCTGATCATTTCTTATAGAACAATAATATTCCATTACATTCATATACAATAATTTATTCAGCCATTTCCCAATTGAGGGGCATTCACTCAATTTCCAGTTCCTTGCTAATACAAAAAGGGCTGCTACAAATATTTTTGTACATTTGGGTCTTTTCCCCTCTTTTATGATCTCTTTGGGATACAGACTCAGTAGATCTGCATAGTTTTACAGCACTTTGGACATAGTTCTAAATTGTTCTCTAGAATGATTGGATCATTTCACAACTCCATCAACAATGTATTAGAGTCCCCATTTTCCCACCTCCCTTCCAACATTCATCATTATCTTTTTCTGTCATCTTACTCAATCCAAGATGTGTGAAGTGATGACTCAGAGTTTTCTTAATTTGTATTTTTCTAATCAATAGTGATTTAGAGCATTTTTTTTAATGTGGCTAAAAAGGGCTTTAATTTCTTCATTTGAAAAATGCCTATTTCACATCCTTTGACCATTTATCAATTGGGAAAATGATCTGTATTATTATAAGTTTAAGTTAATTCTCTATATAATTTAGAAATGAGGCTTTAACCAGAAGTACTGGGTGTAAAAAAATTTCTCCTCAGTTTTCTGCAGAAGCAATATACTTTTTGAGAATGGGCAAGGTAAAAGGAAAGAAAGAATAAGATAAATAAGGGAAAATAGGATGAATAGTAGTAAGAATGGTAATAGTAATCATAATCATAACTGTGAAAAATTTTATAGCAAGTTTCTATGATAAAGGCCTCATTTTTCAAATATATGAAGAACTGAGTCAAAATTATAAAAATAAGAACCTTTTTATTAATGATAAATGGTCAAAGGATATAAACAGGCAGTTTTCAGGTAAAGTAATCAAACATATCTATAAAATAACATAAAAATACTCTAAATCCCTTTTGATTAGGGAAAGGTGAATTAAAATAACTCTGGGGTACCATCCACACCTATCAGATTGGTTAATATGGCAGAAAAGGAAAATAACAAATGTTGGAGGGAATATAGGAAAATTAAGAACTAATGAACTGTTGTTGGTGGAATTGTGAACTGACTCAACCATTCTGGAGAGCAATTTGGAACTATGTCTTAAGAACTACAAAGCCACGCACACTCTTTGATCCAGCAATACCACTATTAAGTCTGTATTTCAAAGAGAATTTTTTAAAAGGGCCTACATATACTAGAGTATTTATAGCAGTTCTTTTGGTGATGGTCAAAGCTTGGAAATTGATGAAATTCCCATCAACCAACAAACGGTTGAACAAATAGTAGTATATGATTATGATGAGATACTCTTATCGCATAAGATTTGGTGAGCAGGATGCTTTCAGGAAAAACCTGGAAAGACTTACAGAAAGAGATACAAAGCAAAATGAGCATAACCAGGAGAACATTGCATGTAGTAACAGCATAATTGTACAATGACCGATTATGTCTGATTTAGCTATTTTCAACCATACTATGATCTAAGAAAATTCTGAAGGATTTAAGATGAAAAAATGCTATGTATCTCTAGAGAAAGAACTAATGGCATTTGAATGCAGATTGAAGCAGACTTTTTCAATATTTATTTATTTTTGTTTGTCACAACATGACTAATATGTACAATTTCACATATATAACCTATATCAAATTGTCTTCTTAATGAAGGAAGGTGGGGAGAGAATAATCGAGAGAATGTGGAACTAAAACAAAAAAAACAAGTGTTAAAATTGTTTTATGTATAATTATAAAAAATGACTTATTAAATAAATAATAAAATAAAACTAAAAAAGAGGGGGAAGATGGATGTGAGAGATGTTGAGAGAGTATTGACAAGAATTAATGGAGAGTGGCCCTGCAGTAGATAAAGAGCTGAGCCTAGAGTTAGGAGGACTCATCTTCCTGAGTTCAAATGTAGCCTCAGACACTTAACTGTGTAACCCTGGTCAAATCCCTTAATCCTGTTTGCCTCAGTTTCATTATTTGTAAAACGAACTGGAGAAGGAAATGGAAAACCATTCCAGTATCTTTGCCAAGAAAACCCCAAATGAGGTCATGGAGAGTTGGGCAGGATTGGAAAGCAGTTGAATAATAGAGGAGCGACAAATACTCTTTATTTTGTGTCTTGGTCTCTGTTGAAAACAGAGATCTCATATAGGGGCTAATCCATTTTTTAAAATCAGGAACTCTGTCTCTGTCTTTCTCTCTCTCCTTTGTCCTGTAAGGGAGGCAAGGGAGCCTCTTTCTTCCAGTTTTACAAATCCTAGGATCATAGCTTTGGTGCTATGAGTCCACATATCATTTTATCAAGGAAGAAATGAAGGCCTAGGAAAGTGAAGTGAATTCTTCAAAATCACAGAGATAATAAATGATAAGAGCAGGTTCTGAATTCAGGGAGCCTGACTACAGATCCAACACTTGTCTCTGCTCCTCCTTACCTTGATGATCCCTGCCTTCATATTGCCTTTCTTCTAGCAGCCTTCATACTTTTTGGCCAGTTCATTCTCTATTATCACTTGAATCAGTCTATTTTGTCTTCTTTTATAGTTTAGGTAAAGGAAACAAAATACATGGCAGGAAAAAGAGGTTCAAATAAAGATGTAAAGTTTTTTTTTTTTGGGGGGGTAGCCTTAACTAGTTGGAAGCATTGAGTGTTATGGAAAACCTTAAGCTGGGAATGGAGAATAATGTACTGGTCTCAGCTCTAGCATTAGCACATTGTGTGCTTTTGGACAGGTCATCTATACTTCAGTTTTTGTTTTTTTAAATATGATCAAGGTACTATGGAAGGAGCACTAGATTTAGACCCAGAGGTCTAAAGTTCAAATCTTGCCTTTAAAATGATTTATCATTTCATTTCTTTTAGTTTTTTCCTTTGTAAAATAAAAATGATCTGCAAAACTAGGAAAATAATGCTATTTTATCTCCTTCATAGGGTGAGTGAGAGTAAAATGAGATGATAGACCTGTGAATATTTCAAAAAGTAGGGGAGCTTTGGAAGCCATGACATTACCAATTTACCTCTCTCTCCCTGTCCCTTCTCCCTCTACTTTCCTCTTCCTTCCTCTCTTCTTCTCTTCCCTCCCCTCCCCCTCTTCATCTCCTTTTCTCCCTCTCCTCCTCTCCATCCTTTCTTCTCTCATTATTTTCCTCTCATCCTATCCATTTCAAACAACAACTTAGTATTCTCAAAGTGGACCTAGCTAATCAATATCCCGACAGGAATATCACAACCATATTAAGCACAGTCTTTTGGGAGAATATAGCCTAGAGATTCTCTTCAAATAACCATGGCTCTCCTTTCAAACATTTTGAGAAGCTAGCAGTTCATCAAGAAATCTCAGGGTTTTTTAAACTTTTCCACCTTCAACCCCTTTCACCTAAGAAATTTTTAAACACCTTCTGGTATTTAAGTATATAAAATAGGTATACTAATCAAACATTTATTCATAATAAATTATAATTTCATGATCCTCACATTCAGTCCTGTGACCCTCTATGTGATTGTGACCCAAATTTGAAGAAGCTTTGTCTTACACTACCTACTTTTAATCAAAAGTTGCTTGTTCACCTATATACTATTAATAGGAAAATTGCCTCTACTTCTAGGTAACCAGGCAAGTCATATAGGGAAAGGATTTGTGGGAAGTTAGGCTAAAAGCTCATTTTGAATATTTGTTCAAGCCTCATTAATTCAGATTTCACTAATTGATTTTGCAATCATTTTGTTGGAAAGGAAGCAGGGCTGGGGTATAAGAGAGGCTGGCCTCCTACTTTCACTGTACTATCTTTGAGAATAGGAGAAGCTAAGCAAATTAAAAGCATAAAGGAGATTTCTAGGAGGGATGATTACATGTTTAAGCAAGCTTTTCAGGCATTTCATGGGCTTTCATTTATATTAAAGCAGTTAAAATAGGGGCCAATACTGGATATAGTCTTCTAGAGTGAAATTCCAAGAAGAGTGAAACCACAGAGAGTATTTCTCTTTTTCTTTCTTTTTTTTTGGGGGGGGTGGGGGAGTGTACTTTCCAGGGTATTATCATTGAGAATTGGTTGTGTGGATTCCTCGAAGGCCATTTCGTTTTCAACTCCTTCATTTTATAGATGATGAAACTGAAACCTAAGTAGGTTAAAAATATTAAAATCATATATCTATATATATACATATAGACATATATATGTACATAATCATATATACACAAATATAGATGTACATATATACATACATATGTATGTATGTATATATGTGTATGTGTGTGTAATATATATATATATATATATATATATATATATATATATATATATATATATATATATATATATGTAAAGGGCTAGAACTGAGGGGATGTACTTGACTTAGATGCAAGGTAATCTAGCACTTAGGGCTAATTATGAATTGGACAATTCTCTATTTACATGTTTGGAGGATGACCCTACTGAACTCCATGCTGGCTAGATCTGTGGGTGTGGTGAGACAAGGGAGGGGAGATCAGCGGGTGGAGTAGGAGAAGGAGGATTCATTTTTTGGCAGTAGAGAGAGAGGAAGGAGGTGTAGAGATTCCTATATCTAATCTCCTGAGAGCAACCCCAAAAGACCAAGAATAAAGACTTTTGCTTATCCTGACTCAGGCTGATTCTAAGATATCCAGGGTCTCAACATTTGGCGCCCAATGTGGGGCTATAACCCTTTACATACACACACACACACACACATATATATATAAATATAAACTGGAAGGCCCCCACAAGGGTATCTAGTGAAATCCCCTAGTTTTACAAAAGAAGAAGCTAAAAATTAAATGATTTATTCAAGAACACATAGAAGAGTCAGGACTTGAATTTAGAGCCTCAACTCCAAAATTAATGTTCTTTCCTTTGCATTTATCCTAGTTCTCTTAGGAACTGGCTACTTATTTCTTCCATTAAGAATAGAGAAAGATGCTACGTCAGAGCTCCTCTCTCTGTTGGGTCAGTGCCCATTGGACTTGAACTAGAGTCAAGTTTTCCAGAACTGCAGAATGTCAGAGCTGGAAACTTATATTATCCAATCAGCATCTAATGGAGACATCCCCCAACTTGCAGTTGTTTTGGTTCAAAGACCTCTTAAAGCAATCTCTTCTATTTTTGTTTTTCAGTACTGTTTGACTCCTTATTTGACCCCATTTGGGGTTAGGGTTGACAAAGAGACTGTAGTGGTTTGCTATTTCTTTCTCCAGCTCATTTTGCAGATGAAGCAGACAGGGTTAAGTGACTTGCTAGTAAGTGTCTGAGACCAGATTTGAATTTAGGAAGATGAATCTTCTTGACTCCAGGCCTTGTGTGCTATGTGTAATATATGGCGCCTCCTGGCTGCACTCTTCCATTTTTAGATAGTTCTCACTAGGAAATTTTCTTTCCTGTCCAGCCAAAATTTGCCTCTTTGCAACTTGTGTTTGCTGCCCCTACTTCTCTTGTTGGGAGCACAGATAAAACAAGCTCAGATCAACTGGCTAGGTCCCTTGAGTTGTACAAAGCCAACTGGAATGGATCACCATTGGCAAGATACACCTGCTGTTGGTGCTCATGGGCCTTGATAAGGAGAGGAAAATCCCAATGGATGAAAACCAATATTGGCTCCATCTGATGCTTCTCTTTGCCCATCCTGAGCTCCCATGCTTGTACTTATCTCATCTTGGTGGGTTTTGAGAGTTCCTTGCCTTCTATATGCTTAAGTAGGGCAGTGGCTTCTGCTGAGGGTTGATTCTCTGTAAAATGCTTAAGTATTTTAGTTAGAATCTGTCCTAGGGTTATGGGGATATTAGAGCCAAAAGGGACCTTAAGGATCATTTACTACAACCCCATTAATTTACAAAAGGGGGAAATTGAAGTTTGGAGAATAGATGACTTGTTCAAAGCCACACAGGCAGTGAAAATCAGAGTCATGATTTCAACTCAGTTTTTCCAATTCCAAATCCTAAGCTCCTATCAGTCTTTCTTCTGGGATAGAGCTATGGCAATTGCTTTTTAAGACCTTAATCCTAACAGGTGTTCAACAAATGAAAATAAACTAGTGAATGAACCGATCAGTGTTTGCAGCTAAGTATAATTTGTTATCCATTCACGAGATCTCTACCAGGAAATCTTTGCTTAATCTCTTTCAAATGATCACATATACTTTAGAGGCATAAAATTTCATATAATCAAGAAGTGTATAAATCTGACTGACCTTCTTTCAAATTATTCTTGAATCGTATAAAGGGCCTTAGAATGGATTTATGGTTTCAGACTCTCTTTTGGGCCCAAGGGATAGAGCAGGACCTTGGAATCAGAAAGATTCATTTTCATGAGTTCATATCCAGCCTTAGACATTTAATAGCTGTGTGATCCTGAGAAAGTTGTTTGCCTCAGTTTCCTTATCTAAAATGAACTAGAAAAGGAAAGGGCAAACCACTCCAGTAACTTTGCCAAGAAAAACCTCAAAAGGGGACATGAAGAATTTGACACAACTAAACAACAAAGGCTCTCTTCTAAACCAAGAAAATTGAGGGAGTTTATAATAATTACAGCCACTTAGCTTTTCTATAGAGCTTCAAGATTTGCAAAGCACTTTATGCATATTTTTCATTTGATCCTCTCAACAACTTCAGGAGATGGGTACTATTATTTTTCTTATTTTATAGATGAAAAAAAATGAGATAGAAGTTAAATGATTTGTTCAGGGTCACACAGATAATGTGTCTTGAATCTAGATTTAAATTCAGGTCTTCCTGATTCTGGCACAGGGCTGTATTACTGAGCCACCTGGCCCTAGGCAGTGTATTGGACTGGATGATCCTTAAGGTGTATTTATTCTAGACTATGATTCCAAGAATTTAAGGTTTACTTTAATTATCTCATTAGGTCCTCCAACAGATTATTATTTATAGCATATGTGGAAGCTGGAGTTTAGTAAAGTTATAGGACTCACCAAAGCTAGTAGGTGGGTCAGGGGTAGGATTTGAACACAAATCATTGAATACCAAGATCTCTTTCCACTTTAGTGTGCTGAAAGAAAAATAATCTGCTGGGGAAAGGCAATTTTTTGTAAGAAGAAATCCTACCTACCTACTTTATGGACCTTCTTTGAGGGAGCAAATTAGCATATAGATAAAGGGGAGCTGGAGGATGTAGTTTGGCTTCCATCAAATCTTTTTGTGATTCTGCATGAAAGACTGCTTAGGACCACTGCCTTGAAAATGAGCAGATAAAGCAAAGGTGTGGAACTGAAATCTTGTTAATTTTACCTGGGACTATTCTCTGTGCCCAGAGCACCTTAGTGAAAGTATTGCACACATCCTTCACTTTCTAGATTTGGATTTTAATAGAATTGTCTCCATTCTTGTAATTCCATTCTTCTGTCCCAAGGAAGGGTCCATTGAACACAGATTATAATACACTGGAGGGACTGATTCTTTGGAGACATTTCTTTATCATTCTTGGACATTCAGACCATGTGTATGATTGGTGGTATGACATTTAGGGAATGAATTATGACACTTGAGGAAAAATAATCCCAATTCTAAATATATAAAACTAAAGATTGGGCCACTGAGTTTGGCCCAGGAAAAAGAGATGAGAGTTTATTGTAGATAGTTCCCTGAGGACTCTGGCCAAATATACATTGATGACCAGAAAGAGAACATCAAGAATTAAACAGGAAGTGAAATTGAAAATGTTATAGTAACCTCATGTAAAATTGGGGAGGTTTTTTTTTTTTTCAGCTAAGATGGCAGAGGGAGGATTTGGAGGGAGCCAAACCCCTTATGTCCCTCACAAACACAATGCATTAGAAACACCAAAGAGAAGGGTAGTAAAAATCATAAAGGAAATGAAAAAAAAATTAAAAATAACACCAAAGAAACACCAAAGAGAAGGGTAGTAAAAATCATAAAGGAAATGAAAAAAAATTTAAAAATAAATAAAGCTGATGACACAATTAAAAATTACCATGGAGCAATGAGACAGCTAAGGTACCAAGAGCAATCCAGATGGAAGATGAAACCACTCAGCTTGAAACATATCCTTAAATAAGTCAGTGGTATATTTTTTTTCATTAAAGCGTTTTACTTTTCAAAACATAGATGTGGACAATTTTTCAACATTATCCCTTGCAAAATCTTCTGTTCCAATTTTTCCTCCTTCTCCCCACACTCTCCCCTAGATGGCAAGTGGTGCAATATATTTTAAACATGGTAGAAATATACATTAAATCCAATATATGCATATATATTTATACAATTATCTTGCTGCACAAGAAAAATCAAATCAAACCAGTAAAAAAAAAAAAGAGAGAACAAAATAAAATGCAAGCAAATAACAACAAAAAAAGTGAAAATGCTATGTTGTGAACCACATTCAGTTTCACAGACCTCTCTCTGGGTGTGAATAGATCTCTTCATCACAGAACAATTGGAACTGTTTTGAATCATCTCATTGTTGAAGAGAACCACGTCCATCAGAATTGGTCATTGTATAATCTTGTTGTTATGTATAATGATCTCCTGGTTCTGCTCATTTCACTTAGCATCAGTTCATGTAAGCCTTTCCAGGCCTCTCTGAAATCATCCTGCTGGTCATTTATTACAGAACAATACTATTCTGTAACATTCATATACCATAATTTATTCAGATATTCTTCAACTGATGGGCATCCACTCAGTTTCCAATTTCTTGCCACTACAAAAAGAGCTGCCACAAACATTTTTGCACATATGGATTCCCGTTCCTTCCTTTAGGATCTCTTTGGGTTATAAGCCCAATAGTAACACTGCTGGGTCAAAGGGGTATGCCACAGTTTGAAAATTTTTGAGCATAGTTCCAAATTGTTCTCCAGAATGGTTGGATCCATTCACAGTTCCACCAATAATGTATTAGTGTCACATCCACTCCAACATTCGCCATTATCTTTTCCTGTCATCTTAGCCAATCTGACAGGTGTGTCGCAGTATCTCAGAGTTGTCTTAATTTGCATTTCTCTGATCAATAATGATTTGGAACACCTTTTCATATGACTAGAAATAGTTTTAATTTCTTTATCTGACAATTGTCTGTTCATATCCTTTGACCATTTATCAATCGGAGAGTGACTTGAGTCCTTATAAATTTGAGTCAGTTCTCTATATATTTTAGAAATGAGGCCTTTATCAGACCCTTTGAATGTAAAAATGTTTTCCCAGTTTATTATTCCCTTCTAATCTTGTCTGCATTAGTTTTGTTTGTACAAAAACTTTTTTTTAACTAAATATAATCAAAATTTGTTTATTTCATGATCAATAACGACCTCCAGTTCTTCTTTGGTCACAAATTATTTCCTTCTCTACAGCTCTATGTTCTTCCAATTTGTTTATAATATCATTCTTTATGTCTAGATCATGAACCCATTTTGACCTTATCTTGGCATAAGGTGGTAAGTGTAGATCAATGCCTAATTTCTGCTATACTAGTTTCCAATTTTCCCAGAAGTTTTTGTCAAATAGTGAATTCTTATCCCAAAAGCTGTGGCCTTTGGGTTTGCCAAACACTAGATTACTATAGTCATTGGCTATTTTGTCCTGCGAACCTAACCTATTCTACTGATAGACTATTCTATTTCTTATCTAGAACCAAATGGTTTTGATGATTGCTGCTTTGTAATATAGTTTTAGGTAAGTCAGTGGTATATTTAAAGATATTAAGCAGAAACGAATACTGATAAGACAATTTAAAAGCATATATAAAGAGTAGAAAGTAAATTTAAAAATGTAAAGAACTGAAGCTAAGCTTTAAAAGTGCTTTAAAAATTCATTAGGAATAATTGTAAGTGACCAACACAAAGACTGTAATAGAAAATCTAAAAACACTAGCATAAGTAAAATCATGAAAACACAAGGGCAGATAATACAGAGCAATTGGAAAAAGAAATTTAGGAAATGACTAAATCACTGAAAGAAATCAGAAGAGATATAGAGCCAAAGAATAGGTTTGGAAAACAGACCAGGATGCATCAAACTCAGAGTTAATGATAATCCTCAGGCAGGAGTGTGCTGGAGCCAGTTCTAAGGACTCTTGAGAGCGATTGTTAAATTGTCAGTACTGCAAATCAGGGCTTGATTTATTGTTGGGTTGATTGTATGGACAATGTGACAGAAAGTAATGTAAAAAATGTTAATGCAGAGTCAGCTTAAAAGTATATCTTGCAAATATTCCCCCCTCTCTACCTCCTCTGACAATTGTTAAGCATTTCCCAACACAGATCCAGAGGATCTGGAAACAAACTCTGACTGTAACATTGTAAGAAATCATCCAAGAAAACTTTCCAGGATTAACAAAAAACTAGAGACAAAACACAATAGAAAGTATGTAAGATTTTGACAAAGAAGAGCCTCAAATTAAACTCTTTTAAATATAAATATATCAACTAAATATATATTTAGTTAGCTTCAATGTTTATTATGTCAAAAAAACCTCCTACAATCTGCAAGTAGAAATTACATACCAAATAACATTAAATAGGAACACCATAGAATTCTTAATGCAGACAGATAAATCAGAACAAAAAGGGAAAATCATAGAAGAAAAAAACAGAAAAAAGAAGTGAACATAGCATGTGTTGATTTGCATTCAATCTCCTTAGTTCTTTTTCTCGATGTAGATAACATTTCTATCCAAAGTTTATTGAGATTGCCTTGGATCATTCAACCACTGAGAAGAATCAAGTCTTTCATAGTTGATCATCGCCCATTCTTGCTGTTACTGTGTACAATGTATTCCTGGTTCTGCTTGTTTCACTCAGTATCAGTTCATGTAAATCTTTCCAGGCCTTTCTAAAATCAGCTTGCTCATCATTTTTAATAGAACAATAATATTCCATTATCTTCATATACCACAAACTTATCCAACAATTCCCCAATTGATGGATATCTACTCATTTTCCAATTCTTTGCCACCACCACCACCACACACACACACACACACACACACACACACACACACACACACAAAAGCTGCTACAAACATTTTTGCACATATGGTTCCTTTTCCCTCCTTGGGGATGGATATAAACCCAGGATTGGCATTGCTGGGTCAAAGGATATGCACAGTTTTATATCTCTTAGAGCTTAGTTCCAAATTGCTCTCCAGAATGGTTGCATCATTTCACAATTCCACCAACGGTATATTAGTGTCCCAGTTTTCCCACATCTTCTCCAACATTCACCATTATCTTTTCCTGTCATCTTATTCAATCTGAGAGGTGTGAAGTAATGACTCAGAGTTGTCTTAATTTGCATTTCTCTTATCAAGAGTTATTTAGAGCATTTTTTCATATGACTAAAGATATCTTTAATTTCGTCACCTTAAAATTGACTGTTCATATCCTTTGACCATTATCAATTGGGGAATGACTTGTGTTCTTATAAATTTGATACAGTTCTTTATATATTTTGGAAATGAGACCTTTATCAGAAATACTAGCTGTAAAATTTCCCCCAGCTTTGTACTTCCCTTTTAATTTTGTTTTAGTTGGTTTTGTTTGTGCAAAATCTTTTAAATTTAATGTAATCAAAGTTTTTCATTTTGGGTTTCATAATGTTCTCTACTTCTTCTTTGGTCATAAATTTCTCTCTTATCCAAAGATCTGATGGGTAAATTATCCTAATTTACTTGTGGTATCACCCTTTATGCCCAAATTATGTACCCATTTGACCTTATTCTGGTATGGGGCATAAGATGTAGGTCCGTGATGAGTTTCTAACATATTATTTTCCAGTTTTCCTAATAATTTTTGTGAAATAGTGAGTTCTTATCCCAGAAGCAGGATTTTGGGGTTTGTCAAATACTAGATTATTATAGTCATTGATTATTGTGTCATGTATAACTAACCTAATCCATGATTCACCATTCTTTTTCTTAGCCAGTACCAAATGCTTTTACTGACTGCTGCTTTATAATATAATTTTAGGTCTGCTAGGCCACTATTCTTTGTAGTTTTTTCATTAATTCCCTTGATATTCTTGACCTTTTCTTCTTCCAGATGAATTTTGTTATTATTTTTTTCTAGCTCTATAAAATAATTTTTTGGCACTTTGGTATAGCACTGAATAATTTGACCAATTTAGGCAGATGTGCCTGTCATTTTTATTATATTTGCTTGGCTTACTCATGAGCAATTGATATTTTTCCAGTTATTTAGACCTGACATTATTTATGTGAGAAGTATTTTGTAATTATGTTCACATAGTTCCTGGATTTGTCT
The DNA here is from genome assembly GCF_048593235.1 of Sminthopsis crassicaudata. NCBI lineage: Eukaryota > Metazoa > Chordata > Mammalia > Dasyuromorphia > Dasyuridae > Sminthopsis > Sminthopsis crassicaudata. Next base: position 458,778,270 of record NC_133620.1, read on the forward strand.
TGGCAGGTAGACATCTGAATATTTTATTTTGTCTACAGTTATTTTAAATGGAATTTCTCTTTCTGTCTCTTGCTGCTGGGTTTTGTCAGTAATATATAGAAATGCTAATGGTTTGTGTGGGTTTATTTTATATCCTGCAGCTTTGCTAAAGCTGCTAATTGTTTCAAGCTGGTTTTTGGATGATTTTCTAGGACTCTCTAAGTATACCAACATATCATCTGCAAAGAAGGATAGTTTTATCTTCTCATTGCCTATTTTAATTCTTTCAATTTCTTTTTCTTTTTTTATTGCTAGAACCAACATTTCTAGTACAATATTGAATGATAGTGGTAATAATGGGCATCCTTGTTTCACCCCTGATTTCTACTGGGGATGCAGAGTAATTTTAAAGTATTATTATTCTCCTGAATAAAAGGGAAATTCAAATGAAAGAAACTTACCTGGCAAGTAGTGTAAATCAAAAGGCTTTTGTTTAGAGTACTTTTCTTATTTTAATCACAGAAATAATAAGAAATTTGTTTTCAACCGATAATTAAAATGATAGAAAAGATAAATCCAACATTTATAATTTTAGATAGAAAAAGACTGAACCATTATATTAAAAGTTATGAAATAGATTAATATGCAGAATCCAGCAATGTCATTTGCAGGAAACATATTGAATTCAGAAATATTTAAATAGTTTGAAAAAAATGATGGTTGAAAATTTACTAAATCTTCTCCAAATTTCCCAAATCACAAGAAAGTGAATGGACATGATGATATCAATCACAATCAAATTACAAAACATTAAAGGAGCTAGATAAAAATATTATTTCTGCTATATAAAGTTTTATTCAAAATCAGAGCATAATCTCCTTAAAAATCTATATGCAACAAGTAATTCTGAAACAAATTCATAAAGAACATATGACTTAGAATTAAATCTTATTAAGGGCAGATAGCAGGAGGGGAAGGAAGGAAAGAAATTGAAAACTCCAAGAGGAGAAAATATTCCAGGATGGAGAAGGAGACAGTAGCCAACTATTTTAAATACTGCATTGAAGTCAAGGATGATAAAGAGTAAGAACAAAGCAGTTGGATCTGGCAATTAATTGGCCATTGATTACTTTGAAGAAAACAGTTTTCTTTCAGTGATGAGGTGGGAAATCAGACTGCAAGGATTTAAGAAATGAAGGGAAGTAAAAACCATGAGTTTAGACAGTTTTTCTAAGAGACTGGCTGGCAAAGGGAGATGGTAAGAAATATAGCTTCTATATCATTATATGCAGAGAAAGTCTTTGAGAAAAACAACATTTAGTTACATTAAAAATGCAGGAATATAAGTATACCTTCCTTCAACATAAATCCAATATTTATAACTCTAGATGGAAACAGCTGAACTGTCACATTAAAAATCATGAAATAGATTAATATGCAGAATCCAACAATGTCATTTACAGGAAACCCATTGAATTCAGAAATATATAAATAGTTGGAAAAAACGATGGCTTAAAATTTACTAAAACTATGGTTGTCATACCTTCCTTTAACATAATTAAAAAGTATGGATTTGAAAAGCACAAAAGAGAGCATGTTAGGTGGAAAGCTTTTCTCAGAGTTCCAGAAGACCTAGACTCTGCCACAATAACTCTGGGCAAGTTCTGACCCTCTCCCAGGAGAACCATTTAGATACTGAATTCCAGAGCAGATGCAGATCTGCATTGATGGGGGAGTTTCCTTGTCAGAAGAGTTCTATACTAATGAAATTATAGTTTGGGGTAAAAATATAACAAAACGTTGAGACCCTCGAATAATATGATAATGGGGTACAAGAAGACACTTTTCCTTGCAAAGCAGATGCTGTCACCATTTGTATGTGAGATCATTTTAGAAATGTTGGCTATAGTGTCAAACATGTGGCCAGGAATAGCCTGAAGACGTCTTCCTATTTAAGGTGGGAACAACCCCATTAACATCACATTGAGATGGTTGAATGAGTGTTTAGGGGTATAATTTGATCAAATCAGGGATTTTTCATATCTGAGTTGTAAAGGGCTGAGACTCTTGAGTTAATGCACTGAGGTTGGACAATCAAGCACTTAAGGCTAATTACTCTATAAGAATATGCTTGGAAAATGGCCCTTCCCACTATCCTGTGCTGGCCCAATCATTTGGTGTATACAGAGAATTGTGGAAGGGATGAGAGAGTGGAGTAAAACTAGCCAGAGTGACTTCTGGGTAGGAGACAAGGTGGTGAGGTCCCAGAGATCCTATGAGTCCATTCCCTTCACTTCTACCACTAAAGACCAAAAATAAAGACCAAGGACTTTTGCTTATCCTGACTCCGGCTGATTCTAAGGTATCCAGGGTGCTAATGCAGTCATCACATGAGTTATGCCCCGGATTTTAGGATTACAAAAAAACAGCAGACAGATCAAATCTGTCACTGGAAACAATCTGAGTGGACCTGAGTTGAACACACACACACACACACGCACCCCCCCCCCCCACACTCAATAAAACCTACACATTCCCATAGTCCTCCAGATCAACCCTATGTTTCAGAGGTGGGAACTACAGGGAGTGTAGGAGTGGACAAAGAACTTCTGTAGAGGTTTGGGAACAAAGATTGCAGTAGATTGAGGTGGTGGTACAGTAATGAGAACTCTATTGGAGTTCCTGAACTAGAATCTTCCAGAGAAGAGGAAAAATCAGAAGCTGGAGGAACAGCAAGTGACAAATCTATGGCATGTGGACCTTTTGCTCCATTATTACTATGAATAAATGGTTTTGTGAGGAGTCATTGGGTGGGGAGGCTGTTTCCCTTCTGGGTGAGCTTGGTTGTGGCACCCTAATACAATGAGGTGCTACAATTCTGGAGGCTGATAGCTTTCTAATTGAGTGGAGACAAAATGAGGTTCATCATAATTGATAGTTTGTCTTTCCTCTCCAAAGGAGTCTCCACCAGGGCCCTGGAGGGACGGGGAGGAAATTGATGTAGGTGGAGATAGTTGAGTTATTTTGGCTATGGGCTTTTTGGGGAAGACCTGAAGGCACCAGTGATATGATTCTGAGCAAGTCACTTAAATTTTGCCCCAATTTCCTCAACTGTAAGATGAGAATGATAATAGTACCTAACTTGAAGAATTGTTGTGAAAATTATATGAAATAATTTGTAAAGTATTGGCACAGTATCTAGCATTATATAAATGTTTATTTCCTTCCTTCTCCTCTCTTCCTTTTTGTCTGTTGTGTTTAGAAAAAAAAATTCTGTTTGAGTCAATAAAGGCTGTTCTATATCAAATACACACATACAATATATATGTATATACATATACAAAAACACATATATTGTATGTATATATATATACTGCAAATATATCTATCTATATATATATATATCTTTCGTTCTTTCCCTCCTTTCTTCCTTCCTTCCTCCCTTCCTTCCTTCCTCCCTCTTTCTCTCCCTCTTTCCCCCTTCCTCCCTCCTTCCTTCTCTCCCTCTTTCCCCCTTCCTTCCTTCCCCCCTTCCTTCCTTCCTTCCTTCCTTCCTTCCTTCCTTCCTTCCTTCCTTCCTTCCTTCCTTCCTTCCTTCCTTCCTTCCTTCCTTTCTTCATTCCTTCCTTCCTTCCTTCCTTCCTTCCTCCCTCCCTCCCTTTCTTTCCTTTCTTTCCTTTCTTCCTCCCTTCCTTCCTCCCTCCTTCCTTCTCTCCCTCTTTCCCCCTTCCTTCCTTCCTTCCTTCCTTCCTTCCTTCCTTCCTTCCTTCCTTCCTTCCTTCCTTCCTTCCTTCCTTCCTTCCTTCCTTCCTTCCTTCCTTCCTTCCCTTCCTTCCTTCCTTCCCTTCCTTCCTTCCATCCTTCCTTCCTTCCTTCCCTTCCTTCCTTCCTTCCTTCCTTCCTTCCTTCCTTCCTTCCTTCCTTCCTTCCTTCCTTCCTTCCCTTCCTCCCTCTCTTCCTTTCTCTCTTCCTTCTTTCCCTTTTCATTTCTTTTCAGCTTAATTCAACAAGTGTAATGTTCTTCTCTAAAATATAATGTTCTCTGGGAGCAGGTTTCTTGGGGAGCTTCTGGAGGCAGCCTTCATTTCAGTTCAGAGTAATCACCCCGAATGCAGCCAGGAGTTAAAATCCAAATCCTTTATTGTCTCCTTCAAAGTCTTGAATCTTTTTCTGGGCCTGGTTAGCTTTCTTAGAGGCCTATCTCTCTCCTTGGTTCCGAGAACTCTTGCCACTACTCCTTTGTCTCTGCCAGCTTCTGCCTCTGAATGTCTTCAGCCAGCACAAAGGTGGAAGTTGAATCTGACTCCGCCTCCAAGAGTGGGATTGTGGGGTTTCTGTGTCTGGCCTTGAGAGCTTCTTGCTTATAGTTCTGCCCAACTTTTGAATCTCCTTGGCTGAATCCTGGGTCTGAATTTCCCAAAGAGTTCCCTGATTGAAGCTCCCAGTTTATATATGCTCTCTTAAAGGTGTGAACTTTAATAAGTACTAAGTACATAATTATTGTTTCTATCAATTCTAGTGATTTAGCACTTTGTTTCAAGTTCTGGCCCATAACAAACAGGTACTTATGAGGTAACCAAACATGCCAGGCATGGTACTAGGTGATGAGGATACAAAGTATTAGAGATTGTGCCTGTCCTCAAGGGACTCCCTTTTCAGTCAACATGACTGCCTAGAACTGCTATCTCAACAGAAACCTCAAATTGAGGTGATGATTTTAGGAAAACAATAGGCTACAATTACTCTCACAGGATACAAGGTAAATGGCTGGTGGATTGGAATCATTTACATTCCTCAATTTGCAACAAGAATTAAAGGCAACAGACAAAAAGTGCAATAGTATAACAATAAGAAACAATCAAATATCAGACATGTGAAAGACATACAAGGATCACTTGAAAGTGATTTTGATATAAAAGGAAAAGAGAAATTGAGGGAAATAAATTGAGGAAAAGATAAATTTTCTGCTCTTTGTTGGGTTCAGCAATATAGTAAAAAGGTCAATACTTTCCAAACTAATTTACAGATTTAATATAAATACCTGTCAAAATATCAGTGGAGTATATCTTAGGACAAGATCAAGTCATAATGAAATTCATGTGGAAAGCTTAAAAAGGTGAGAAGATTAAGAAAAACTATAAAAGGAGAGAATTGGGAAAGGAAGACTTACCCTATCAGGTTTCAAAATGTATATTTAATCAATGTGATCCTGGAAAAAATAGAAAAATAGATCAATAGAACAGGACAGAGGCTCCAGAAATTGAATCCAATGCTAAGAGGAAGTCAATAAAACAAATCAAGGTCTATATAACAGTGAAGAACTATTCAATAAAAACTCTCAGGAAAATTAGATAGCTATATGGCTTAAAAAAAAAGCATGGGGCAGTGTTACAACCATGCTTCATTCCAAATACCATCATGATATTAAAAATTCAGTGATGTATATATATATATATATATATATATATATATATATATATATATATATATATGCATATATATATATTAAAACAATAAAAAATTTAGAAGAAAGAGGAAAAATATATTTGCCTTTAGTAAGGAGAGAAGGGAGGGTTTTTATATATCTGTCAAGGAACTGGAAATAATTACAGATGAAATTGATGTTTTTTATTACATTAAGTAAGACAACATAAAATTAAAAGAAAACAAATAGATTGGGGTAAATACTTGTAGTTAGTATATCAAATGATGATCTGACAAAAAGCACAGTAGTTGCAGAAAAACAATCTCAGACACAGGAAGGCTTGAATTTAACTCTTGACTGACACAAAATGACTGCTTTTGCTTCACAATACTTCCAGACAGTGAGCTGTAAAAGAGGTTTTTCTTATATGCACTGATAGAGGAGTTTCTCCCTTGAGGATTTCCCTATGTCAATGGAATCATGGGTCATTAAAAAAAAAACTGACATCTGAAAAAAAACTGATATATGTTTATATGACTTATATATATATATATATATGTATATATCATACCTAATGTAGCAACACTAAAAGATATGAAAAATATAATGAATAATAATATAACATTTCATAATATATATGAAAGAGGAAATATATAAACACCTAATAATCATGCAAAAAGATGCCCCAATTCTCCAATAATCAGAGAAAAGCAAATCAAGACCAATTTAGGATAATACTTGATACCCACTAAACAGGTAAAGATGACAAGATAGAATCTAGTTCTCGCATGGCTGTGGGGGAAAAAAAATTACCAATACATTGTTTGGTGGAACTGTAGTTTGGTACAGCATTTTTGGAAAACAATAAGATAATATCCCATAAAACTTATAAAACTGATCATATTTTTTGGCCCAGTGATTTCATTACATTCCTTCACTGTCATTAGTGCCAAACCACGTGGCCTTCATTTCAGTCACCATCTCTATTTCCTTTCCACAGAATCTTATACTTATCTCTGGAACTGCCCTAAGCTCTGATAGGTTATCTCTTTCTTGTCAGGATCAGCCCCCTATTTAATTTTCCCATTACCACCTCCAAATTTGTGTAATTTAATTTCCTTCCCCCTTCCTTTTCTAAACTGCCCCTTTATATATTTAGAATAGCATTAGCATATAAGCTCCTTACGTAGAGATATGTGCTGAATTATATTTGTTTCCACAGAGTTTAGCATAGTGCCTGATACATAGTAAATGCTTAATAAATGCTTCTCTTTATCCCTTGATTCTTCTATCTTTTTATCTATCTACCTACTTATCTACTTACTTATGTACCTACTCAAATCTCTCCGACAGATTCTTCTTCCTGTAACGAACCGTTGTCTCCAGGCAGTTGCTGTTAACTCTTGTCCAGAGAAGTGACTTCCCTTCCTGCAGGGAGCCCCGTCAAGCCTGATGCAATGCAGAGTCTTCTCCTTGAATCCTGGCTCTGAATCTCCTCCAGCTCTTATCCTTCTCCAGGCAGACTCACTTTCCAGGCCCACTGTTCTCTCTTTTATTCTCCCAGAGAATGGGCGTGGGATAATGCAAGGGCTTCTGGGAAGAACCACCTCAGCCAATGAGCCTGCTCCTTCCATCAAGTCAACCTGAGTTCTCACCTTGTAATTGTCCAACCTGAATTCTCACCTTGTCACTATCCAGACAACCCGAGTTCTCACTTAGTAATCCTAACATCTCCCCCTTTCTTTTGATTTAGAACATAGGACAGTCATGACCTTGAAACATAAATCCATCAATATGGGAAGTATTACAGATAATTACATAAATGACCTTGAAACATAAATCCATCAATATGGGAAGTATTACAGATAATTACATAAATTACATAAGCACATAGTAACATAGTAACGTAACACATGCTAGAAGTATATAACATAATCATAAATTGAAAATTTATAAATGTCCATAAGTCCATTGTCCATTAGTCTCATCTTGTGTGAGGAAGTCCAATGATTCCTGCTGGTTTTAAAGTTCTTTAACAGTCTTCTTATTATCCATGCTCTTTCAGTGTCAGATGTTTCCTACTGAATAGGCTGAATCAGTAATTATATTTACGTCTCCTGGGTAATAAGTAAGAGCTAGCATGATAGCAAATAATTCATTCTGTTGAGTGGACTGAAAAGGAGTCCTGACTACTCTCTTTATGGTTAAATCATGAGAGTATACAGCAAAATATTTTCTTTGGAGGCATCTGTAAAGATTGTTGGTCCTTTAAGAGGAACCTTAGAAACCTTTTCTTCAAAAATCCATCGCCAATTATGTAGTAGCCGGGTAATCTTTAATGGAGATCCATGTGCAAAATTTGGAGCGGTGGCCAATAAAATTTGCCATTCTGGGATGGTCTCACAGCATACATTAATTTGTGCGTTAGTATAGAATGTGTATATTTTTTCAGGACTTATTCCAGATAATTGTGTTACTCTCTTAATAGCCTTTAATAAAATCCTAGCCACAAGCACTGGGTAAGGTGTAAGGCTTTGTTCTGGTTGTGCTGGGAGGTTCACCCACTCAATCACTCTGTCTCCTTGATAAAGGACTGCTGTGGGTGCCTCTTTTGTAGCAAAAACTGATATTTCCAAGGGTTTTTGAGTGACTCTTTCAACCACATTGGATAAAGCCAGTTCAACTTCTCTCAAAGCCTTTTGTGCTTCTTTTGTAAGCTGGCGTGGTGAATTTAAAGCACTGTCTCCCCTTAAAATGTCATATAGAGGTTGTAGTTGATTGGTAGTTAAGCCTAACACTGGACGCATCCATTGGATATCTCCTATTAATTTTTGAAAGTCATTTAAGGTGTTCAACTTCTCTGTTCTTAAAGAAAGCTTTTGTACTGTGAGTGTCTTAGGATATACTTCATATCCTAAATATTGAAAAGGAGCATGTCTTTGAATTTTTTCTGTAGCTATATGCAGTTTGTAGTACTTTAATGTTTCCATGGTCCTTTGTAGACATGCCTCTAACATTTGTTCCTCAGGTGCACATCCCAAAATATCATCCATATAATGTAACAATATTACTTTTGGAAAGGCTTTTCTTACTGGAGCAAGAGCAGCTGCAACATACATTTGGCACATAGTAGGGCTGTTTTTCATTCCCTGTGGCAAAACTGTCCATTCATATCTTTTATAAGGCTCGGCCAAATTAACACTAGGCACTGAAAAAGCAAATCTTTTCATATCCTCCTTATCTAGAGGAATAGAATAGAAACAATCCTTAATGTCTATAACCCATAGAGGCCATTCTCTTGGCAATTGAGTAGGAGATGGAAGTCCAGGCTGAAGAGTTCCCATAGTTTCCATCTGTTCATTTACTCTTCTTAGATCAGTTAACATCCTCCATTTTCCAGATTTCTTTTTCACCACAAATACTGGGGAATTCCAAGGACTTAGAGAAGGCCGCAAGTGTCCTTGGTCAAGTTGTTCTTGCACTATGTCTAATAAGGCCTGAATTTTATCACTTCTTAAGGGCCACTGTTCTACCCACACTGGTGAATCAGTCTTCCACTGAATAGGAACTGGTGAAAGTGCAGGTAGGCCTTCAACAGCAGCCCTGCCTAAAAAGCCGAAGTGCTTATTTGTAATCCTATCTGCTGTAAAATGTCTCTTCCCCACAGATTGATGGGGATTTTTTCAACCACAAAAGGAGTAAAAGCTCCTGTTCCTCCTTCAAATACCCATCTCAAAGGCCTAGCACTAACTTCTGCTGCTATTGATCCTCCCACTCCAGACATGTAGGTGTCTGCTTTAATCTTTGGCCAATGACCGGGCCAATTGGCACCTCTAATAACTGTACGATCTGCACCCGTGTCTACCAATCTTTCAAATGGTATTCCGTTTATATAAATAGTAAGCATAGGTCGGTCAGCTGTCACAGCTGCTGTCCAATATATTCCTGGATTTTGTTCATTGGAGTCAAAATCTAGGCGACTATCACTAGGTTGCTTATTAGGGGTCCGTAACAATAAGCCTGATGCTACTACTTCTCCTGGTTGATAAATCACACGTTGTCTGCCTGTGTTAGTGACTGGGATATTAGATACACGTTCTCTAGTCTCCCACATCAGTGTATGGATGGACACTGTTTTGTAGGCACTCTCAGAAGGTGAAATGGTCAAGCCTACTGTGCCTGGAGGCAAAGGATCCATAGGCTCAACAGGAACAGATTTCACTTCTCCAGGGAGTATCTCGGTAGTCTCTACTGCACACAACTCTATTTTTCCTAATTTCAATCCCTTTCTTCCATCTGATTGCCTTTTGGCTGATTGATCATGTCTTAAAATTCTCTGGATGTAACCTCGGCTGCCATCATGCCCCACTTGGGGGGCTGAAGCTGGGCCCCACCTGTCATTTCCCTGGGCCAATCTACATTCGGAGGCCCAGTGGAGGCCCTTGTGACATTTTGGACATGGAGTTTTAGGTCTTCTCTCACCCTGTCTTCTCACTGTATCTCCATATCTACACTGAGCTCTTAGATGCCCAATTTTTCCACATTGAAAACATCGCCGAGTTTCTCTAGAAGGCCCTTGCCAGGAGGGACCCTGTCTTTCTACATTCATCATTGTCCGGGTGTAAAAAGCATTTGTTCCCACTGTAGCACAGCGTCTTATGATCTCCTCTAAAGGAGCATCTTTGTCTAATCCCCATATAATTCTTTTGAAAATCTCATTGGCATTTTCCTTAGCCAGATGTCTGGTCATTATTTCTGTAGCTGAATTTTCTCCAATAGTTCTTTTGACAGCAGTTTGCAAACGTCCCACAAAATCTGCAAAAGGTTCATTGGGACCTTGCTGTATTTTAGTGAAAGCCTCTCCACAATCTTTCTGTCCAGGAAGGACACCCCAAGCTTTTATTGCAGCCTTAGCAATTTGTTCATATATTGTCATGGTATAATTAATCTGTTCCGAATTCTCTCCATACTGACCTTCACCAGCTAAGTGCTCAAAAGTGAATTGTGTGTTAACTCCTATTTCCAAATTGCATCTGACTTGAATTTTACATAATTCATGAAATTCCGCAAGCCATAATAAATTTTCTCCAGGTTCCAGACATGTCCTTGCTATGGATTTCCAATCATTCGGGGTTAGGACTTCATAAGACAAACCATCTAGTAACATTTTGACATAAGCTGATGTAGCCCCATAAAGGGTACAACCTTTTTTCAAATCCTTAATTTTATTCAAATCTAAAGGTGCATATCTTCTCCTTTTTTTACCTACAGAGTCAGTATTTTCAATCACAGGATATGCATGTATAAAATCACTTATATCCTGTCCTTCTCTCTTAGCTTTAACCAATGCTTTTTCTAATCTTGTCATAGGCTTAGGCTGCTTCACAGGCAATTCTGTTTGTGTTTCTGCCTCTTCCCCTCTTTCTTCCTCCATCTCTGAAGGTGGGGTTGATGTGGGCCTGTCAATAATCTGTTCTCTAGGCAGAGTTGAAGCTTCTTCAAGAGAATCATACCATAATTCTTCATTTAAATCTTCTTGCTCTAGGGCAAGATCTTGATCTTTCCTTTTTTTCTCACACTTCCTCCTCTGTTTATTTTTAAAACTTTTCCTTCTCCTACAACTTGCTTGATAGTTTAAGGCTAATTGAACTATGTTGTAGATATAAAATACTTCTGCAGAAATTGAACGAGGCCCATTTTTTGCTTGAAATTCTTTCATTTCATATCCCACTAGCTTCCATTTATCTACATCTATCTTTTCTTCCTCTAAGAACCAAGGGGATGTGCATCTTAATGCAGCCAAGAGTTTAGCAATCTGTACCCAGGTTACAAGTAAACTCTGCTCCTCAATTATGTTGATTATACTCTCTATAGTACCACTCCTGAATGGGGGTGGAGCTGAGGTTGCTTCTGGGGCTGGGGTTGAGTCGGCTGAGGTCCAGGGATTGAATTTAACTAACATCTGCCCCATTTCAGCTATAAGAGATTCCTGGTTTAGCCCTTAACAAGTTAAGTTCCTTATTTATCTATTAGCACACTCACTTAATCTTTAACAAAGTTTCCTCGTTACTCACGGTTCTGGGTCAGAGAGACTGAGATCTAGATTGGAAGCTTTTCCACTGGAATCAGGACCGTGTCTGTCCCTGTTCGGGCGCCAAATTGCGAAGGTCTGGTCTAGCTCTTCTTGTCAGGATAAGCAAAGTCCTTGCCCCACGTTGGGCGCCAAATGTAGCGAGCTGTCGTCTCCAGAAGCTGCCGGATCACTCTCTGGGAAGAGATCTGCTGTGTCTTCTACTCAAATCTCTCCGACAGATTCTTCTTCCTGTAACGAACCGTTGTCTCCAGGCAGTTGCTGTTAACTCTTGTCCAGAGAAGTGACTTCCCTTCCTGCAGGGAGCCCCGTCAAGCCTGATGCAATGCAGAGTCTTCTCCTTGAATCCTGGCTCTGAATCTCCTCCAGCTCTTATCCTTCTCCAGGCAGACTCACTTTCCAGGCCCACTGTTCTCTCTTTTATTCTCCCAGAGAATGGGCGTGGGATAATGCAAGGGCTTCTGGGAAGAACCACCTCAGCCAATGAGCCTGCTCCTTCCATCAAGTCAACCTGAGTTCTCACCTTGTAATTGTCCAACCTGAATTCTCACCTTGTCACTATCCAGACAACCCGAGTTCTCACTTAGTAATCCTAACACAGAACACTTCAGTAAAGGGTAGATCTGCATTATATACTTCAACAACAATACTATATGATGATCAATTCTGATGGCTGTGGCCCTCTCCAACAATGAGATGAACCAATCATTCCAATAGAGCAGTAATGAACTGAACCAGCTACACCCAGCAAAAGAATTCTGGGAGATGTCTATGAACCACTACATAGAATTCCCAGTCCCTCTATTTTTATCTGCCTGAATTTCTGATTTCCTTCACAGGCTAATGGTACACTGCTTCAAAGTCCGATTCTTTTTGTACTTCGAAATAACTGTTTGGACATGTATACATATATTGTATTTAATTTATACTTTAACATATTGAACATGTATTGGTCAACTGGCCATGTAGGGGAAGGAGTGGGGGGAAGGAGGGGAAAAGTTGAAACAAAAGATTTTGCAATTACCTATGCATACATTTTTTGTAAAAAATAATTAAACAAATACATTTTTTTAAAAAGGGTATTTACACCTTCGGAATCTAATACTTAATGTGCAACAAGAAAATGGTATTTACACACACATATTGTATCTAGGTTATACTGTAACACATATAAAATGTATGGGATTGCCTGTCATCTAGGGGAGGGAGTAGAGGGAGGGAGGGGAAAATTTGGAAAAATGAATACAAGGGATAATGTTTAAAAAAAATTACTCATGCATATATACTATCAAAAATATTTAAATAAATAAAATTTTTAAAAAAAGGGTAGATCTGGTAGAGTGATAGGAAAATATTGGCTGAAGTACGTTATCCTACCACATACATGCCCTGCCCTTCTGATGCACACGCTCTTCTGCATGCTTCCTATGTGTCCACATATAGTATAATCTTATGTCCCTCCATCTCTTGCTTGACCTTTTCTGGATGCTCTCCAGTTCATCAGTGTTCTTTTTAAAATATGATGAGGTTGGGCAATGAAAGAATGGAGGAATGAATCAATTGAATAAATGAACAAAAGAGTATTTATTAAGCATGTATATTATGCTAAGGGCTGGGAATATAAACATGAGATTCAGACAGATCTTGCCATAAACCACCTTACATTTCAGTATAGAGAGCCAATAAATATCAGGCATCCAGGGAAAGGGGTTTTGCTTAGGGGGAATGACAAGGATGATAATGAGCCTCATTCTTTATGGGACAATTATATTCCATTAAATTCATAGGCCCTAATTTGTTTAGCTATTTCCTAATTGTACAGTTATTTTTCAATATGTCATTTGTCAGTACCTACAGTAAATATTTAGAAAATGGTGCAATGGATAGAGTGCTGGATCTGGAGTTGGGAAGACTCAAGAAACTTACTAGCTGTGTGACTCTGGGCAAGTCATCTAATCCTGTTTGCCTCAGTTTCCCCATCTGTAAAATGAGCTGTAGAAGAAAATGGCAAACACTCCAGTATCTTTGCCAAGAAAATCTCAAGTGGGGTCATGACCAAACAAACTTTTATTTGATTTGATGCATTCTTCTAAACTGTCAAGATCTTAAAAAAGAAATCCAAGTTTTGTCTTGCAATGTGTCAGCAACCCTTCCCAGTTTTATGTCAAATGGCACAAACATACCATATATGCCTTCATCTGAGAGACAGCATTGCTTAGGACCTTGGAGTCAGACAGAGCTGAGTTGAAGTCGAATTTTCTAAGCACACACAGGCTGTGTGATCTTGGGCAAGTCACTTAACCTTTTAGTACTTTGGGCAATGATCTGAGAGCTAAAGATGTATAGTAGTAGTTGGTCTGTTATGGTAGAGGAGTTCTTTATCGCCAAACCTATAAAAGTAAAAGACTAAGGAGAAAAGGAGCTAATCAGTGCAGTGGGTAGAGCACCATCCCTGGAGTCAGGAGGACCTGAGTTCAAATATAATCTCGGACATTTACTAAGTGTGAGACCCTGGGCAAGTCACTTAACTGGGATTGCCTCAGTTTACTCATCTGTAAAAAAAAATCTGGAGAAGGAAATATCAAACTATTTCAGGATCTTTGTGAAGAAAACGCCTAATTAGATTATGAACAATTGGATAGGATTGAACAACAAAAGAAAAAAAAAAGATTCTTATGCATGAAACTGAGACACAGAAAAGTGACTTGCCCAAAATCACTCAGGTGGCAGGAGGCAGAGTAAGGAGTTGAATTTTCTTTCCACTGCACTCTGGTGCTGCTCACTCCTCTTCCTAACCTCCTTACTTTTATTAGTGTCCAAATTCTCCTAACTCTCCTTGACCTTCTTCATACCCCACATCCAGGCAGCTGCAGAGTCTGGTCATTGCTGCCTTCAACCATAAATGACTACCACCCTAGTTCAGACCTTCATTGCCTCTCCCCTGAATGATGGCAATGGCTTCCTAATCAGTCGCCATGCTGGGAGTCTCCTCTACAATCATCCTCTGCATAGCTGCCAAAGTAATACTCCTAACGTACATGTCTCACTACATCACTCCCTTGCTCAAGAAGTCCCGGTGGCTCCATATTGCCTCCAAGACAAAATACAAACTCTGTATTATTTAAAGGCTTTGACAATTTGACTCTAACCCATTTCTCCTGGTTTATTAGATGTGCTTTTTATGTATTCTGTGGTCCAGCCAAAATGGCCCACCCACTTATCATAAAAGGAAAAAGCTTAAATTTAAGCTCCTGAAGATTCAAACTCCACTAAAGCTTTTGGGACACTGTAAATGACCTTTCATCTCCTATCTGCCATCTCTGCCTTTGAATAGGTTGCCCTCCATTTCTGCAAGGTTTACCCTCCTCACTTCTGCCTCTTGGAAGCCTCAAAGCTCAGTTGCCACCTCTTACTTGAAGCCATACTGTATGTCCTTGACCACTCATTCCTCCTCCATGACTTGTATTCACTCAGTATTTCTTTGTAATTTTTTTATATGTAAACATATTGTTTTCTTCAATAGAATATAAGCCTTTTGAGGGCAGGGACTCTTATTTTTGTCCTAGTATCTCCTTTGTACAGCATGGGCCTATATATAAGTATAACATATATTCTTATATATAATTACATAACACATATTACAATATAATTATGTATAGTAAATATATAACTAGCTATATTTGCATTTATAGGTTATATATTATATAATTACATATAAGTATACATCATATAATTACATAATGCATGTGTTATATATTATGTACAATACATATATAATTAGCTATATTTGTGCTTATGTTACATATATTATGTATATTAAATATAGAATTACTTATATTTTTATATTATATAATTTTATATAAACATACATTATATAATTATATATGTTATGTTTATTAAATATATAATTACTTATATTTTATAATATTATGTAATTATATATAAGCATTCATTATATAACTACATAATATGTTATATATTATGTATATTAAATATAGAATTACTTATATTTGTACTTATATTTTATATATTATATAATTAAATATAAACATACATTATATAACTACATGATATGTTATATATTATGTAGGTTAAATATATAATTACTTATTATGTATATATTATGTAATTATATATAAGCATACATTATATAATCACATAATATATATTACATATTATGTAGATTAACTATTTAATTATTTATATTTGTACTTATATGTTATATGTTATGTAATTATATATAAACATACATTATATAACTATATAATATGTATATTAAATATATAATTACCTATATGTTATATGCAATTATATATGTATACTTATCTATAACTACATAATATATATAACATATAAATATATCTCTTATAGTTATATATGTAGTTGGTGTTTGATAAATGCTTCATAAATGTCTGATGAATTTATTGCTTTCTATTCCAAATATTCCCTAGACCTCTGGGAGAGGAAAGCTTTTTGAAGAAAATCATCTCACTTTCTCCCTGTATCAAAGGAGCCTAACAACCACTCCCATTTCCAGAGATTTGCAAAGCTTTCTGCACAGCCACCCTTCCAGATAGTTCAGAAGGGCTTTATTATCTTAACATTTCAGCGAATTCACAGGCTCAGAGGTTAACTGATGGGGCCAAGCAATTAACTCATAAACATTTGACAAGAACCTACTATGAGCCAGGTCATACAGTTAAGAAATGTCAAAGCCAAGATTCAAATGCAGGTCTCCTGCCTTCCTAATCCAATGCCTTTCCCCTGCTGCCTGCAGGGAAATATATGCCTGAAGGGACTCATTTGTTCTCCTCCTCTGCTCAGGTGTCTCAGCTTCAAGGTTGCTCCTACTTTTCAATCATGAGTATTTGCATCCTTTGGTGTGAACCTCTCATCTTTCATTTTAAGTGCAAATTACATTCCTTACAGACAGAAAAGCATTGCAGTGATCTTCAAAGCGCCCCAGCCCACTTCAGGCTCATTATTTTTGCTTTTCCCCATCTTTCACAACAGGTAGTGTCAGGTACTTTGGAAGCCATTTTGCCTCTTCCCCTGGTTTCGTGTTGCTCAAGGCTTTAAGTCAAATAAGATGCCCATTTTTTTTCCCACTGAAGAGCAGACACCATTGACTTTACCACATTCATCTCCCCCTCCCCACCAATTCTTTCTTCTTTGGATGGCAGTAGAGTGGAGTCTCAACTGCTCCCTTCCTTGGGAAGTTTTTTTCTGAACATTCTGACTCATAGAACTCTCTCATTTCTTTGAGCACACAAGCTCGATATTACTCACGTATGATAGGAGACATGGGGTCATAGAGTGATTCCTCTGAACTCTGGGCTTTCTGAAGTCTCGGCTTCAAGTTCAATATGAGTCAATTGCGTGATTCGACAACAAAAAGACCCAAAGTGATCTTAAAATATATTCAAGAGAGTCAGTAACCTGGGGCAGGGAGGTGAGAGCATCTTTGGAAGAAAGGAACAAGCACTGATCAAGTGCCTACTATGTGTCGGGGACTGTGCTAAGTGCTAAGTGTGGTTTTCACAACAACCCTGCTATGATTATCCTCATTTTTACAGTTGAACAAACTGAGGCAGACAGCCCTGAAAGTGACTAGGTCAGAGTCATACAGCTAGTCAGCTCTTTCCAATTATAGGCCTGGCACTCTAGCTACTGGATACTGGATATACCTTGAAGGCCAAGAAACATCAATTGAGGGCCTACTGTGCATTTTTTGTTATAGTAGATTTTGGGGACAACAATACAAACGTGAGATAGATGGTCTTTGACTTCAAGGAGCAAGTAAAATAATCAAGCCAAATTAACTTAAGATGACCAGAATAGTGAGGAGATTTGGGACTGTGCAATATGTACACTGGCTGAAAGAAATGGAGATGATTGATTAGTTTGGAGAAGAGAAGTTTTAAGGGAGACAAGATAGCTGAGTATTGATGAACAAGTCATTGAACCTTTATTTCCTTTTCTATAACATTAATTTATGAAAAATTAATGAAATTCAAAAATGAAGAAACCCAGTTTATTTTAGAAGATAAAATATAAAGAGAGAGAGACTGTTGGAAGGACCAAATTGAGAACTTGGAAGACCTATTTGAGGACAGCGAAGTGATGGAGATGGCAAGGCATTGTGGTCCCTCAGCTCATTTGCATAAAACTTTTTTGATTTTGAAAAAATAATCCTCACAAGGTCATATATCACACAACTGTTTAGAGACTATGGAATAATTAAATAAGGACCGTTGGCTTTATAACAAACAAACAAAAGATGAATTTAATGAGTTTTATGTCATAGAGAAAGATGCGTCATTGAACAGCAGGAGGTTCTGATTTGAGCCATTGAGAGTGTTAAGGAAGCCAGCAGGAGAAAAGTGGAAGGACCAGCTGGAAGGAGCCCAGTGGAGGAGACAGCAGGTGATAATTTGGAAGACAGCAGGAGAATCAGCTGCTGTGCTGGCAGTTGCTAATTGGTTAGAGAGAGGCTGAAGCTCATTGGAAGAGAGTCAAATTATGCTCATCACCCTCCAGTGCCATCTACTGCTTACTCTGGACTTTCATCATTGGGTTTGTAGGAAGAAATAGAATGGAAAAACCAGTCAACCAATTGATCAATAAGTGTTTATTAAGTCCACTGCGCTAAGCAATGGAGATGCAAAAGATGGAGAGGTAATAGAGGATCCCTGACCTCAGGGAATTTACAGTCTAATGGAAAAGGCAATTTCTTAAATGAAAAAGACAATTGAAGCTTCTTTGAAATCTCAAAATTGATTGAACGAGGCAGCATCTTGTTGAATGAGGAGCTGAGTGGGCTTGTCTGCATTGCTCAGAGAGCCAGCTTAAGGATTTTTCAGTTCTCTGAAAGTGACTTAAGCCAATTATTGCTTATAATTACAATAGTGTAATATTTCCTCAGGGTTGTTTTAAGGGAGATGGTGAGCTCAAAGAGCCTTACTTTACTTCATTTGTTGGACAGAATCAGCTACACCCAGAAAAGGAACACTGGGAAATGAGTGTAAACTGTTAGCATTTTTTGTTTTTCTCCCCAGATTATTTTTACCTTCTGAATCCAATTCTTCCTTTGCAACAACAACAACAAAATTCGGTTCTGCACATACATATTGTACCTAGGATATACTATAAGATATTGAATATGTATGGGAATGCCTGCCCTCTAGGGGAGGGGGTGGAGGGAAGGAGGGGAAAAATTTGGAACACAAGGGAGTACAAGGGATAATGTTGTAAAAAATTACCCATGCATATGTACTGTCAAAAATGTTATAATTATAAAATTAGTTTAAAAAAAAGAATTGAATCTGTCCTATAGGAGAACAATATGAACTAGGAAGTAGGGAAGTTGCTTTGTGTAGTGCACATTATTCACAGGAATCTCAAGGTCCTTAGCCCAGAATTATAATACCCTAAACAAATAAGTTGTTCTCGCTATTGTGCATCTCTTCTAGGTTTCTCTAAATATGTGCTCATTCTCCACCACAAATACTTTCAGTGCATTGGTAGGATGGATTATAGATAGATTGTGAGATATTGATTATTCCTATATTTGCTTTATAATGAACAATTCTATAACATCGATTTTTGTCTTATCATTAAGTATTTTATAATTAAAAGTCAATGATGTGAATTGATTCTGAGTGAAATGAGCAGAACCAGAAGATCACTGTACACTTCAACAACGATACTGTATGAGGATGTATTCTGATGGAGGTGGCCCTTTTCAACAATGAGATGAACTAAATCAGTTCCAATTGAGCAGTAATGAACTGAACCAGCTATACCCAGCGAAAGAACTCTGGGAGATGACTATGAACCACTAGAATCCCCAATCCCTCTATTTTTGTCTGCCTGAATTTTTTTTTTCCTTCACAGGCTAATTGTACACTATTTCAAAGTCCGACTCTTTTTGTGCAGTAAAATAACTATTTGGACATGTATACATATATTGTATTTGACTTATACTTTAACATATGTAACATGTATTGGTCAACCTGCCATCTGGGGGAAAGGGTGGGGGGAAGGAGGGGAAAAATTAGAACAAAAGGTTTGGCAATTGTCAATGCTAGAAAATTACCCATGCATATATCTGGTAAATAAAAAGCTAAAAAAAAAAAAGAGTCAATGATGAAGGAAGGTAAAAAACACACCAGTGGGGGCTCAGGACTTACACTGGCAAATACAGTTGGTGCCTACTCCCATTAAAGTTACTCCTAGGACCCTAAGAGGATTTGGATTATGGCTGTGTAGCGGTAGTATTTCTATCTGAATCTTTTGTGAGGGCAGAATAAGGAGAGCAAGCCAGCCCAGACAGTGAATGAGTAGACCCTCCTGATACTAGGGACTATACAGTATATACTGTCTAATTTTTCTTTATGGGAAACTAATACATTCAAATATGAAGAAATGCAACTTTGAAGGAAAATGTGAAGAGAGACACTATGGGAAGGACTAAATCGAGAATTTGGAGGGTCTATTTCAGGAAAAAGAAGAGACTGAAGTAGCAGGACATTGTGCGTATGCGGTGGGGGTCTCCCTAAATACATTCCATAGGTGTTACATTTCTATGTGTGTTCCACTTTAGAATATATTAACTCCTTGAAAATAGGGACGGGAGGGCATCTAAGTAATGCAGTGGTTAGAGAGCCAGTCTTGAAGTCAGGAGGACCAGAGGTCAACTCTAGCCTCAGACACTTAACACTTCCTAGTTGTGTGACTCTAGGCAAGTCACTTAACCCCAATTGCCTCAGCCAACCCCCCTCCAAATAAGGACTGATTCATGCTCTCTTGGTATCTAGCTTCTAGTGTAGTGTTTAATACATAGTTGGTGCTTAATAAATGTTCATTGATTGCCTGCTTCATATAGGAGTTTATGAGCTCATCCTCATGATTACACTCCTTTTCTGAGACCACAGAACACAAGACTGACTGCTAAGGATTATTGACCTAAAGCACATGCAACCCTGACAGTAGATCTTTTTAATTTATTTTTATTTAGTTTTAATTTTTAAAATAATTATAACTTTTTATTGACAGAACATATGCATGGGTAATTTTTTACAACATTATCCCTTGCACTCCCTTCTGTTCCAAATTTTCCCCTCCTTCTCTCCACTCCCTCCCCTAGATGGCAGGCAGTCCCATACATGTTAAATATATTATAGTATATCCTAGATACAATAAATATGTGCAGAACCAAATTTCTTGTTGCACAGGAAGAATTGCATTCAGAAGGTAAAAATAACCTGGAAAGAAAAACAAAAGTGCAAACAGTTTACATCCATTTCCCAGTGTTCCTTCTCTGCATGTAGCCGATTCTGTCCATCATTGATCAATTGGAACTGAATTAGATCCTCTCTTTCTGACAGTAGGTCTTAGTAAGGACAGCTTCTGAATGCCAAATTGCTAGTGCCTAAGGATGTAGGGTAATTTCAGGGAAGATCATCCTGTATGTCTAGGGTGAGGGCTGCTGAGCCTTTTTCAGGGCTACTTTTCACTTTTGGGGTCCACCTGATTCACCCAATTCTGGGGCTCTAAGAAGCTATAGCCTGTTCAGTGGGGTATAACCCTTGTAACCTGTTTCCCTAGGTAACCTAAACCAGATTGAGAATAATAAGTAGTTTTCAATCCTTCAATGAGTTAGAGGGTTGGCTATCCCAAACATACGAAGACTTCCTGCAGAGGTATAAGGGAGAGATGAGAATAATTTGTTCTGAGGCCATCCTTACCTGTCTTGTCTGTCTCTTCATCTCCACTGGAAGCCATTCTACCTGAAATCAGAGAGGGTGGGACAGTGGAGATGGCCATTGCCAGGGAAAGATCCAGAAGGAGGAAAGAAGGAATAAAATCAGAGGCATAGTTAGCCATTGGAAGGAAGAGGGAGACTTGTGTGAGCAGTGAAAAGAACAGAGTAGGTGATGATATTGAGGAGGGTTCATGCTAGATGGCTTTATTTTTCTCAGAGAAAAGGGAGGTGAGGTCATTGGCTGTCAGGCGAGGAGAAAGAGCAGAGGAGAAAAGGTTTGGATAATGTACCAATGAAGTATGGAGTCAATGGGATAGAACATGATTGTCTAGTGATGGCAAGGATAGAGCTGAACTTAATAAAACTCATTTTTGAACTCAACATGTGTGCGAAATCACTTTCTTTTTATTTTCTCCAGCACCATGCAACAGCCCTGAAGCAGGAATTGAAAAGGCATAGTTAGGGGTTATTCAAAGATAAGGATCCATAGGTTAGAAATAACAGAAGGTCAGTTGACAAAAGATTCCTACAGTAGAAGCTAGTGAAATATGAAATCAACCAAATCAGCAGACGCTTACCAGTGCTCTTTCTAAGTATCTATGTATTTAATCTATCTACCTATCTACTATCTTCTATATATCTGTCTGTCTGTCTGCCTATCTATCTGTCTATCTACCTATCTTCTATCTATCTATCTATCTATCTATCTATCTATCTATCTATCTATCTGTTTGCCTATCTACCTATCTTCTATCTATCTGTTTGTCTATCTATCTGTCTGCCTATCTGTCTATCTACCTATCTTCTATCTATCTATCTGTTTGCCTATCTACCTATCTTCTATCTATCTGTTTGTCTATCTATCTGTCTGCCTATCTGTCTATCTACCTATCTTCTATCTATCTATCTATCTATCTATCTATCTATCTGTCTGTCTGTCTATCTATCTGTCTGCCTATCTGTCTATCTACCTATCTTCTATCTATCTGTCTATCTATCTGTCTGCCTATTTATCTATCTACCTATCTTCTATCTATCTATCTGTTTGCCTATCTACCTATCTTCTATCTATCTGTTTGTCTATCTATCTGTCTGCCTATCTGTCTATCTACCTATCTTCTATCTATCTATCTATCTATCTATCTATCTATCTATCTGTCTGTCTATCTATCTGTCTGCCTATCTGTCTATCTACCTATCTTCTATCTATCTGTCTATCTATCTGTCTGCCTATTTATCTATCTATCTACCTATCTTCTATCTATCTATCTATCTATCTATCTATCTATCTGTCTGTCTGTCTATCTATCTATCTGTCTGCCTATCTATCTATCTGTCTTCCTATATATCTATCTATCATCTATCTATCTATCTGTCTGTCTGTCTGTCTATCTGTCTGCCTATCTGTCTATCTACCTATCTTCTATCTATCTGTCTATCTATCTGTCTGCCTATTTATCTATCTATCTACCTATCTTCTATCTATCTATCTATCTATCTATCTATCTATCTATCTGTCTGTCTGTCTATCTATCTATCTGTCTGCCTATCTATCTATCTGTCTTCCTATATATCTATCTATCATCTATCTATCTATCTGTCTGCCTATCTATCTATCTACTTATCTTCTATCTAATCTGTCTATCTACCTATCTTCTATCTATCTATCTATCTATCTATCTATCTATCTATCTATCTGTCTGTCTATCTATCTGTCTGCCTATTTATCTGTCTATCTACCTATCTTCTATCTATCTATCTATCTGTCTGTCTGTCTGTCTGTCTGTCTGTCTATCTATCTGTCTGTCTATCTGTCTGCCTATCTATCTATCTATCTGTCTGCCTATCTATCTATCTATCTATCTATCTATCTATCTATCTATCTATCTATCTATCTGTCTGTCTGCCTATCTGTCTATCTATCTATCTGTCTGTCTGTCTATCTATTTATCTGTTTGCCAATCTATCTACCTATTTTCTATCTATCTGTTTGTCTGTCTATCTATCTGTCTGCCTGTCAATCTATCTACCTATCTTCTATCTATCTATCTATCTATCTATCTATCTATCTATCTATCTGCCTATCTGTCTATCTACCTATCTTCTATCTGTCTATCTATCTATCTATCTATCTACTTACC
The DNA here is from genome assembly GCF_048593235.1 of Sminthopsis crassicaudata. Classification (NCBI taxonomy): domain Eukaryota; kingdom Metazoa; phylum Chordata; class Mammalia; order Dasyuromorphia; family Dasyuridae; genus Sminthopsis; species Sminthopsis crassicaudata. Next base: position 458,801,672 of record NC_133620.1, read on the forward strand.
TACCTACCTGCTTCTTGATCCATCTGTTCATCTACCACCCATCTATTTTTATCAATGCACCTGAAATAGGGTACAGACAGAAGTTTTTTAGCTAAGGATAGCAGTATGAATGCTGAAGAAATGAAGACATTGAATAATCCAGTTTTTTTTTCCTCTAAAGAGTTTAGTTTAGAAAGGGTCAAGAGAAGTAGGTGATAGTTAGAAGACATGGTAGAACCTAGTGAGGTCTTTCAAAAGATGGAGGAGCCACGAGAGCATTTGGAGTCAGCAGAGAAGGAGCCAGGAGAGAAGGAGAAACTGAAGATTAGTGAGTGGGGATGATGGTGGGGATGTGCTTCTGGAGAACATGGGAGTGGATGGAGTTAAGGGTATGTGGAGAGGAGGTGGTCTGAACAGGAAGAAGGGCCGTCTAATTATTATTAGAGACTGAAGGAGGAGAGAGTGTGGAGTGTTTTCAGAGGGATGAGTTATGAGGAGGAGGGGAGAAAAAGGAGTTCTTGGCAAATTATCTATTTTTTTCCCTGTCAATTATGAACTCAAGTACTCAACTGGGAAGATGGGGACCAGGGATGACATGGGAGGCTTGAGAGAGAACAAAAGTTTGGGCGCAGCTGCTGTGATGAGTGGGCAGCACTCAATAGGGAGGGATGCAGGATTGCCTTGCCAATTTGAGGGCTCGGTTGATATTAGTGAGCATGTTTGTAAGTGACCCATTAGGCATGATTTTGTGATTTCCTCAAGTTCCACTGAGCAGGCGTGTGAATAGTAGGAATGAAGAAGCAGATGGTGGGAGCAAACCGGGACTGGGTTTTGGAAGAGTGTGATAAGTGAACAGGGGATTCAAGATTAGGGGATAATGTAGAGCTAAACCAGTAAGCCAGGATTGGGAAGAAAGGAGTGAAACAAACATTTATTATGCACCTACTGTATACCAGGCACGATGCTAAGGGCTTTAATAATATCTCCTTTGATCCTCACAACAGATCTGGGAAATGGATCTCTTTTTAAAGGGACAAGGCATATCCTAGGGTCACATAGGAAGTGTCTGAGGTCAAATCTGAACACAGCTTGTGTCTCCAGGCTCAGCTCATTATCCACTGTGCCACTTAATTGCTTTTAGGGAAAAGATTGTAGCTGCTCGTTGTGAGAGATGAAGGGGCTTGGACATCACAGGAAGGGCAAAGAACTTAGTTTGGGATAAATGGACAAATAAAAGATTGTTAAATAAAGCAAAATTTTAAGTTCTTGAACATGAAAATGGCAAACTTGAAGGTGATGGCAAGATCGAGTTTAACTATGCTGGTGTATAATTTAGATGAAATTCAGGAGTGGCTCATGGTTTGGAAATGTAAAGTTGGGGTCTTTGGGAAGTCATCAACATGGATGTTGAAGTGCCCTAGAAATTAGGATTCGGGAGAGAGCGGAAGAGTGGTCATAACTCACTGAACTCACTGAAGAAGGAGGGAGACCGTACTGGGAGTCAGTAGATAATAGATAACAGAATTGAGATCGGGTAATAAATTTGTTTTGCATGAACCTCAAAGGAGGGAAATTTACTGCACGGTGACTGTAGAGGGAAAGTCTAAAAGTGGCAACAGAGGAGAAGGAATATTACAGCTTTCTCCCCATCCTAGTAAATAAAGAGTTTGAAAGTACAGCTAGTTCTGGCAATGGTGACCAGGGATGCATTGTCATGAGGGCAGCCAGGTCTTACTGGTGCTAAGAGACGGAAGGAGAGGTGGAAGATGAGATATGGAACAGGCTTTTCAAAGGGCACAGTGGAAGGGGTGGGATGATCTGGAGTAGGGAATTGAAGGAGTAGGATTGAGATGGATAGGAATGAGGAATCTGACAGCTGGTGGTGAAGCGAATCAATAATTAGGAGCCCAGGGAGAGTAAAAAGAGAGTAAGAAAATACGTCATATTCTGGCCTTAACAGGTTTCATCTGGCATATTGGGTTCACTTGTGGACACAGAAATTTAAGAAACTCATTGATAAACCATCTCCCACCTCCATGACTTTGAACAGGCTCTCCCTCCTACCTGGAATATTCTCTCACATCATCTCCATCTCATAACATTCTGAATTTCCTCCAAAACTTGGTTGGTTCAAGCACCACCTTCTACATAAAGCTTTTTCTGATCTCCCTCTCAAAAACTCTGAATTTCCTCCAAGACTTGGTTGGTTCAAGCACCATCTTGTACATAAAGCCTATTCTGAGCCCCCTTACCTTTCTTCCTATCCCCCCTCAATTAGCCTTATATATTTATGTAGTAATTCTCAGATTTCACTTTTATAAAATTAGGTCGGTTATACTTCTGCCTCAAAGTTCTAAGGTACCCTTGAGATGTCCATGATATCTCTCCCTAAAGCTATTTTGTATTTTTCCACTACAAATGCCAAAACCTCACATCCCAATCTGTTTAACCAATCGTCGTGGATTATATTTTACAAAAGGATAATATTTCTGGCAAAGATATAGTCATAATACAAGTACAAAGGTCTGCCCTGCTCCCCTTCATCACCTGGGAGGTGTAGTCTCTCCTCCAGCACCTTAATAAGAGTCTCTATAGAGTGTTCATCCCATCAAGTTCCCTTCCAAATATGGCATGGCTGTTGGATGAAAATGTCTGCACTTTTGCTACTGCTGGACTGGCCCAGGAAGGTTACTTGGGACTTTGTTCCTCACCATCTGGCACCCAGCAAATCGTGCCATGGACTCCAGTTCCTGGACACAAACACATACTCTTTCTTTCTCTGTCTCTATCTCTGTCTCTCTTTCTCGCTCCCCCATCTCTCTTTCTTTCTGTCTTTGTGTTTCTTTCTTTGCCTCCATCTCTCTGTCTCTCTCTTTCTCATCTTCTTTAGCTAAGATACAAAAGAATAAATACCAAGAGACCAATATTCACAGTCCATAAGTTGACCTTGAACAGGAAGGGCCAAAGGCCTCTCCTCTTGCCCGGTCACCAAAACCCAGCCAAGCCAGATGATGAAACAAGAAGGACCCTACCTGCCCGATGCTCCTCCAGCCGTGCCCTCCCTTCTAGCTACAGTCAATCACAAAGGATTCCTTTACTCCATGGTTAGCAGACTGGAACCAGTTACAGGATGTTTATGCATGTTCCAGAAGTCTGCTTGAGGATTAAAGCAGCCAAGCTCTCTCTGCATGCTAATAAGGTCTGGGCTTATTGACCAGTCTCCTGTTAAACGAACATATGTATAGGTCTCCCCAGATATAAGCCCCTGGAGGGTTATATTTTTGTGTTTATGTTCCTAAATGCTTAGCACAGTGGCTGATTAATTTATGATTGATTGAATAAGGGACTCTGTAAACCATATTTTTATAAATATCAGCTATCAAGTGTAAGTTGCATAATGTAATTCAGTCTTGCTGGACTCTTCTTGGCTCTATTTGGGGTTTTCTTCGAAGAGATATTCTAATTTTCTAATCCTAAACATTAGAAATAAATAATATTTCTAATTCTAAACATTTCCTTCTCCAAGTCATTTTACAGATGAGGGACCTGAAGTAAACAGGATTAAATGACTTGAACAGGATCCCACAGCTAGTGTCTGAGAGTAGAATTGAATTCAGTTCTTCCTGATTTTAGGTAACCATTTTGTAACTTAGATCATAAGTGTTTTTTTTTAAGACAAGTACACCAAAGTACTTTTTTTTCCTCTGAGGCAATTGGGGTTAAGTGACTTGCCCAGGGTCACACAGCTCGGAAGTGTTAAGTGTCTGAGGCCAGATTTGAACTCGGGTCCTCCTGAATTCAGGGCTGAATATGTTGGTTTTTTTTTAAGTGCTTTGGACAACTAGATGGCACAATGGATAGAGTGCCAGCCCTGAAGTCAAGAAGATCTGAGTTCAAATTTAGTCTCAGACAGTTAACACTTCCAGGCTGTGTGACCCTGGGCAAGTCACTTGACCCCAATTGCCTCAGAAAAAAAAAAATTTAAAAAGTGAGGTCCTAAATCTTTCCTTCTCTCCATTCTCTCCTCCACTCATTGGGAGGGTATGCAATAGGATACCTATTGTACATGTAAAGACACAAAAAATATATATAAAGCACTTATTAAGCGTTTACTGAATGACTGGAACTAGTAGACACCCTAGCTACAAACATGGTACATCAAGGGGAGAGAGAGCGTCCAGGCCATCATTTAACCTCGGATTTTGCCCTGGCTCTGCTACTCACTCACTGTATGACCCTGGCCAAGGCCTGTGCTCTTGCAGGGATTGTTTCCTCCTCTCTAAAATGAAGGGATGGGCTTGGATGGCCTCTAAGGCTCCACTTCCCTTGGATTTCCACTTAGTTCTAGGACCATAAGTTTCTGGTGGGCAGGACCAGGTCCCAGCTCTAGAACCCAGCCTGACCTCATGGTTGGTTTCTTGCCCCTTGGGGAGAGTGACGTCACCTCCTCTGCATCACTGCCCCCTCCCACCCTTGGGAGCCAAGGCCAGGCTTCTGGGCCACACTGTCCTTTTCTTAAAGCCTCTGCAGGAGGAAATCCAATGGAAGCGGGTTTTGAGAGGTTCCCTCTTCAAGACTGAGCAGCAGTTAATCCTGCTGCTTCAGGAGCCGAGGTGGATTCATGTAATCCGGCCCGCATTCATGGGGAAGAGCCACATCTTACAAACATTAGCAGTTGTCACACACTGGCCTGCTCCTGCAATTATTCTGTTCTCTCACATTTAATAGGAAATCAGGATTAATCCGACAGAAAGCTCTTACAAAGGAAATGGGATTTAAAAAAAAAAAAAAAAGATTTGAGGCAAAAAAAAAATAATAATCACAGAATCCCAACCCCTCCTCTCTCTGACTTTCAACTAGGGAAGAGAGATGGGAACAACAGAGCTCTCCTCCCCCCAGCTCCCAGAGTGCCTTTAGCCACCCTTATTAGGAAGGTTTTCACCTCCTCTGCAAGCAAAGGCATTAGCATATGAAATAAGATAAATTAAGGTAGCTGGCTGCTCCCACAGGTGCGAGGAGAGGTATGTATGAGTCTTGGGGGTGCACTTCCTTCCTCCAAGGGCAGGGGGAGGGGAGTAGGGCGCCCTTCTGTCTGTAGCACTGGGGGAGACTAATCTTGAAGGAGAACCAGGGGAAGGACTGTCCATGGTCAAGGAGGCGGATGGAGGTCATAAGGGAAGGGCAGGGAGTGACATTCTTGTCCTGGCTTGGGATTGCCATTTTAGCATTTAGGGCTAGGAGGAATTTTAGTGATCACCCAACCCAGAGTTCTTCATCTGGGGTCACAAAGAGTAGATCTAGTTCAGGGCACGGTGACTTGGATGAAGGAAAAAGGGATTTTTGTTTTCACTCACCTCTGGGTTCCTTTGTAATTCTGTGCATTTTATGCATTTAAAATATGATTATGAGAATATATGGATATATATTTTGCTGAGACCATTGGGGTCAAGTGACTTGCTCAGGGTCAGTGTTAATTTGAACTCATGTTCTCCTGACTTCAGGGCCAGTACTTATCCACTGCGCCCCCTAGCTACTCCATATGAAGACTTTCAAAAGGTTAAAAACCCATGTTAATTCTTAGAGGAAGATCGGAAACCCTAAGAAGGGGAAATGACTATACCAAAGAACTAATGGCAGAGAACCCAGCCTCCAAACGCCCTATCTAGTGGCCACCTGTTGTCTTAATATAATTAATTCTTTTCTTCCTCTTAGGCTTCTGCTGTTACATTTTTTGGGGGGAGGGCATTAAATGGTGCCGTGGATAGTACCTGGAGTCAGAGCCTGAGTTTAAATTCAGCTTGAGAAACTTATTATCTGTGTGATCCTGACTGAGCAAATCATGTAACCTTGTTTGCCTCAGTTTCCTTGTCTGTTAAGTGAACAAGAGAAGGAAACTGCCTCAGTATCTCTGCCCAGAAAACCGCCACTAGGGGTCAAGAAGAATTGGAAAACGACTGAACAACAATTGGCCTTTTTTGCTCTTGTCTGAGGCATGCCTGTTCAGAGAGGACCAGCACCTGGTGTGAGAGCTTGCTGAGCCCTTTTCAGGGCTGCTCATCCACTCTCGTGTCTACCTTTTCACACCCCCGAGTCCAGTAAGTTATAGTATGTCCCGCAGTCACATCCCTGTAAAACTGTCTTGGCAGATGGGCCAACAGATCTCCATCCCGTGGGTGAGTTCGAGGGATGTCCACCCCAAGGTGAAGGCTTCCCACCGTGGAATGGCCGATGAGAATAATTTGTTCCGACGACTCATGAAGGAAACTGAAGCAGGTGCTGGGGAGTGCTCAAGGCTTGGTCGGACATCGAAGATGGAAGGTCATCCACTTTGCAGCCATGTCCAGTCATCCTGACTTTTGTCCGGCTCCTGCCCAGTGATGACTCAGGAAGAGAGAGAGAGAGATGGGTGACTTTGTGCAAGTCTACCTCCCTTTAATCCCATTCACTCACAGCTCAAGACATCACCACGATGTCATTGATCTTTGAAAGAATGAACAACAATATGTTTTCTCCTTTAAGCTACCTTACACTAACTTGTCTAACTTCTCACTTTTTAGCTTTCTCCTGCTAATTTTGGAGTAATTTAGAGCTAATTTTAGCTAATTTCTTTCCTCCCAATTGTTGAGTAAATGTTCTCAGACAAGAGTCTTTGATCATAGGATCATAGATTCTGAGTTGGAAGAGACCTCAAAATCCATCTAGTCCAACCCCCCTCATTTTACAGCTGAGGAAACTGAGGCTCTGGGATAGTGTGACTTGCTCAAGGTTATATAACTGTAAGAAGCTTCAGCCTCTTAATCCAGAGACATCGTGCCACATTAAGTCCAGTATCTTCACAATGAGCTGATGCAGGAGCTAAAGTGCTGTAATCAAGAAGATCTGGTCTTCACCCTTTCTAGCTGTGTGACCTGGACAAGGGACTTTTTTGCCTCAGTTTCCTTAACTGTAAACTGGGATTAATAACAGCACCTACTGCTTGTGGTGAGAATCCAATGAGATAATAGTTATAAAGTACTTAGCACAGTGTCTGGCATATAATAAATAATATCCAAATGTTAATTATTTAAATTTATTATGTTTATTATATTTATAATTATTTCTATTCCCTATTGGAGGATCTGTCTACAAAAGGTAGTCCCCTAAAGACCACTGACTTCTGACAGCACATAGAGGCTAGTGGGACCCCAAAGTAGGAAACCAGTCTCCAATGTCATTGCCTAATACCCAGTTGTCATTGGCTCTGGGGAGGACATGGTTATGAGTTATTTGCCCATAGCTGTAGACAGGGTGTTCTTTGGTTCCTCAGCACCTCCCAGACCATTCCCCAGCAGTCCGCACTTGCTACCACTATCATGGATAACCTCAAAGACCTGGGATATCAGAGGCAGTCACAAGCCTCTGGAACCATGGCTGGTTTTCATAGACAATAGGCAGGTTTAGCCTTCTTGGGCCTGGATGGCAGTTAGAGCTGCTGGGTCATCTCCATAGCACTTGTGGTCATGTGGCTTAAGGAGAAATAAGACTAAGGCAGCTCTTCCCTCCCCACCCCGACCTGGGCTCATGCCCGATGTTATATTGGTCGGATCGGTGTCAGAGGCACCAGGAGCTCCACTCTTGGTCCATTTCTTGTCAGCCCATGTTTGATCCTTCATGAAAGTGTCTGTTTTTTGTCTCCTTACACGTGCTCATGTTCAACCCACACAAGTTGTTTTTATGTATTTGTTCGTTTATTCATTCATTTATCTATCTATTTATTTATTTATGTTGAGGCAATCGGGCTTTTCCTCTGAATTATCTCCAATTTAGGCCAGATCTATTTTGTTTGTACATTTTCTCTCCATTACATTATGAGAATCTTGAGACCAAGGACTGTCTTTTGCCTTTCTTTATATGGCCAGCACTTACCACAGGGCTGGCACATAGTAGGCACTTAACAAATGCCCAATAATGAGTGAACATGTATAAAGTGCTTTGCAGACCTTAAAGCACTCTATAAATCTGGCTGCTATGATTATTTATTGCCTGGCTGCCTGAGCTTTGAGGTTGACAAAAGCCTGCTTTTCACAACAAGCCTGGGAGCTGGGTAGAACACGTATGGTTATTCTCATTTTACAGATGAGGAAGATGAGCCTGGGGGTCAGCTCTTGCCTAGGTGTCTATTTCCCATGGTTCTCTCCTAGAAGGGAGGCTGGGACCTCTGTGGATCACGAAGGCAGAAGAACCTGTCTCCCTCCATAGCTTTGGCACTGGCTCTGCCCCTCACAGAAGCAGGCAGTCTGGAGTCATTTTTCTTCCTACCAATGAGGAGACTTTTATGCAAATTCTCCAGCTGAAAGCCTGGGTGACAGTCCCTCCTCCCCCCATCAGTCTTTGTGGTTCCCCTTCATTCAGTCTGAGCTTTAGCCTCCTGACACTATTCTCCCAATACTGCGCCACACTTTCGTGTTCATCTTTTTTATCTGACTTGATTTTCTTCCCTGTATACCTTTAAAAAATTCTGAATTGCTTGGTTTGTCCTTTTGCATCTTTCCACATTGGTTTCCCCAGAACAACTGTGTTTTTCTCTCTCCTTAATTGAACTGCTTCTCTTGGTGCCTTTAGAATGTCATTTTTTACTCCACATTGCGAGCTCTTCTCATTATTGGAAAGCTGCCTCCCCGGTATGTCTGATGGATGGAAGGCCCCCAGCGCTGGAATGGTTCAATTCTGATGCTTCCAACCTGGGTCATCTTGGAATATTCACTTAACCTCTGTGTGCCTCAGTTTCCTTTTCTGTAAAAATGGGGGTTCTAGAGGGCCTCTGCGCTCCCTTAAAGCTCTAGATCTCTGATTCTACGATAATAGGTTCTATGTCCTCAGACTAACTGGAGCTGGGTCTGCTGAGGAGAGGAAAGGAAAGGTCAGCTCAGTCCCTCTGTTCACTTCCTGTGCTTCTCTTGTCCCCTTTCCAGACATGGTCAGAAGCTGCTGGAGGGGCCCTGCTGAGGAAGGGGCTTCGGCTCCCATCATTGGCTACTTAACCCTAGCACAGAAACAATATTGGGATTATAGAGAGAAAAGGAAGGGAAAGGATGAGGGAGGAAATGCTGAAAACTGAAGCTTCTTCCATCTTTACTATTCTTTTCTAAGGGGAAACTGAGGCATATGTGAGTAATAGCCCAAGAACAGGAGTAACTGAGGAATATCTGAGGATTATTGGAGGAATGATTTAGGAATAGTTTCATGCAAACGTGGGGCAAAATTCATTACCTGGTTGTGGAATGACTGGCAAAGGGGGTGGGATAATCATTATAAGAACAAGAGACGATAGGTGGATGGCAATACACAGTTACTGCTGAGATACTTAAAGAGCCAGAGGAAGTGTGCTGTGGGGGATTTACTGGAAAACACAAGAATTACACAGAATGAGACTGATCGATGGAGGGGAGACAGTAGAAAAAGAACTCACTAATGAAATCTCGGAGCTACTAAAATACCAATTTAGACACATCCAGGGGTTGTCTCTGTGGGAATAGATACTTTTGAAGATTATCTGAAGAATAATTGAGGAGTACCTGAAGATCACTGGTCTAATTGAAGAGCAACAGATAGTTTAGGGAGTTGGGGTTCACTGAGCAAAGGGTCCTATGTCCTTTGGCATCACCCTACCAGAGATTGTCAAGGACACAAATGTCACTGATCTGGTGACCCAGAGGCCCTCGCTGCCCAGCTCTTTGAGGTACCTTCAGGAACTCTCTTTGTTGTCCATTTTTGATGATCTCCCAAGGGGACACCGACCATACCAGAAAACTCAAATCCATCTCGGGTAACCAGACAAGGTGCTGCTCAGTCACCCAGGGGCCACACGAGACTCTCACTCTGATGTTGTAGTCATCATTATGTAAAGGGAACAGTCTCATACAGCCGCCTATGTTGCCTTCACTTCACCAAGGTAACTAGAAGCAAATCTCAGAGAGGTATTGAGGCCAGTGGGGGTTTTCGCAATTGTTGGCAGCAGTTGCTGACCTCTTGTTCCCAGCTCAATTGCCCCCCTTTCCTGATTCTGGTAAAAGTTAAGGACAAATGGGGGGAAAGGTTGGTAAGCCATCTCTCAAGATTTTGGTGACACTTTTTAGATGGCACCTCTGGTATAAGGACTTGTTGCACCCTTTTGCTCGTTCACCTTTGAAGTCCACCCATCACTCAGCTCTCACCTGTGGGCCCACACCCCGGCACACCAAAGCTTGTTGAGGATAACCCATGGGCCTCAAGCTCATTGATGAGTTAGTTATGCAAATCATGTGAAGACTTTCTCTAGCAGAATGGATAGATGGGAAAAATTCATTCTCATGGCTATAATGATGGTTGAAGCAGCTGCTTGGAGCTTTTAGAGCTTGGTTGGGTATCAAAGATACCAAGATCATCTACTGCATCCCAGACCATCAGCAATCCTCTTTTTTTCCCTGAGTCTGGGTTAAGTGACTTGCCCAGGGTCACACAGCCAGGAAGTGTTAAATGTCTGAGATCAGATTTGAACTCCGGTCCTCCTGAATTCAGGGCTGCTGCTCTATCCACTGCGCCACCTAGCTGCCCCTTATCAGCAGTCCTCTTAACTTTCTGTCTTACTATTGTACTGGGAGAGAGAATGAGACTGATGACTTTGTGTGACTGTTGTTTCACTGAAATGCAATTCACATATGATGTCACCAATCAAAAATGAAGGATGGGCAAAAATAGTGGGACAACTTTCTGTTCTCCCTTATCATTAAAATTTCCTGTCCTTTTCTGCTCCTTGGCAACTTGGACAACATGGAGAGTATTTGATTTCTACTTTAACCTAAGAACATCTCAATAAAAACCCTGCCTTTTGATAGCCTTTAGATAGAGGCGGATAGCTGTAAAATATAAGGTCCTGAAAGGAGGGGGGTCCCTTCTGTGCACACACCTTGTTTTTCCCCATATCTTTCTCTCTTCTACTATTGTTGCGTCTATTTTTCTCTGCTTTGATCCTTTCTGAGCTCCTACCTAACTCTGACGAAGGGACCCATTGGCATTTTCTATTCCTGCTGGAGACTTAAGAGTAGGAGAGGGCCCTCCCATTTCCCTGACTGCTTTGGATGACTGTTGCTTGGATTGTAAGTCAACATAAAGGAACCATCCTCTTCTTCCATATCACTCTCATTAAAAACAAAAAACCAAACCAAAACAAAAAAACCAACTATGAAGTGGGTACAGTTGAAAATCTAAGGTTACTTCAGAGTCTTAGGAATCTCCAGAGGAATATGATCATAGGGATTCTTTGATTGTGGATTGGACTAGATAGATGGGGAGATCCCTTCCAGATCCAATCTGTGATCTATTAGATTGTTGGCTTCTTGAGGCGAGGACTATCTTTTGTCTCTTTTTGTATCCTCATGTTTAGTATAGTTCCTGGCACACAGTAGGTGCTCAATAAATGTTTATTGAATGATTGTTGTCTCACCAATTAGACTGTGATCTCTTTGAGGTCAGGGACTATCTTTTGCCTCTTTTTGTATCTTCAGCATTTAGCACTGTGCCTGGTACATACTATGTGGCATTTAGTAAACTTTTATTGATTGATTCACTGACTCTGAAAATGCTTTGAACTTGACAAGTTTCCTTTTTCTAGAGGCTTGTCCTTCCTACTGGATCTGCCATCCTTGCTTCTGTGATCCTCCATTCCTTCCTGGAGTCAAAGCCTCCACTTTTATTTCCTAGGTAGGCTCCAGTCTCCACTCCCACCTGCGACTCTCGTTAGTTGTATACTGTGGACTAGCCTCTCTTTGGCTCTCTACTTCCTCATCTGTAAAATGAGGGCTGACCTCTGAGGTCACTTTCAGCATTAGATCTATGATCCTTTGTCTAGTCTATGTATCAGGTCAACCTCCATTTTCAGCAGAGTAGATATGAAGGACAGGCATCATGAGAATAAGGGAAGTGTCTGCCCCTGCACTGTAGTGTGGAAGATGAGGCACTGGACAAGGAATCAGAAAGACCACTGTTCAGATCCTACCTCAGACACTGTGTGACCTTGGACAAGCCTTTTAACCTCTGCCAGCCTCAGTTTCCTCATCTGCAAAATGGTAGAGTTAGACACAATGGCTTTTAAGGTCCTTTGCAGTTCTAGATCTGAGGTCCTTTGATCTATTGCCCATAATTGGTTTAAAATTCTTTCCAAATCTCAGAGTTGGAAAGATACCAGAGATAAAAGAGATTCTCTCTGCCACAATCCCATTAAATGCTTTATCTAAATGGCCTTTGTTTGAGGATATTCAAGGAATGGAAAGCCCCTGGTTCCAAGGCAGCCCATCCTCCTATGGGAAATCCTCATCCAAGAAAGCCTTTCTTATATTAAGTTGAAATCTGCCTTATTAGGAATGGAATAGTCTTTGGGGACCATGGTAGAAGTTGGAGGCAATGGTTTCATGAATCAGAACATTGTTGAGGGTGCGGCTGGGTGACACATGCTGGCTCAAGCAATGGATACTCCTGACTCTGGGGATTCCTTAAGCCTGTGAGGCAACCCAGCCAGCCGGCCAGCACTTAGTAAGTGCCTACTATGTACCAGGGATATTAAGGAAAACAAAAGACAGTCCCTCAAGGAGCTAAGCTAGGGAGACAATATGACAATAACGATGTACAAGATGTGTGTGTGTGTGTGTGTGTGTGTGTGTGTGTGTATGTAGTGTGTGCTGTGTGTGTGTGTATGTAGAGAAGCTAGGTGATATATATAGTGTCTAGAACACCAAGCAAGGACTCAGGAAAACTTCTCTTCCTGAGTTCAAATCTGGCCTCAGACACTTACTAGTTGTCTGACCCTGGGTAAGTCATTTCAGTCTGGTTGCCTCGGTTTCTTCATCTATAAAATGAGCTGGAGAAGGAAATGATGAATCACTCCTGTATTTTTGCCACAAAACTTCAAATCGGGTCATGAAAAGTTGGACACAACTGAACAGTAGCCACACACACACACACACACACACACACACACACACACACACACACACACACAGGTTCAACTCATATCTGAAAAGGATTGTCTCTGTGGCATCTGTTAAATGCTTTATTTAATTGGCCTTTGCTTGAAGATGTCCAAGGAGGAGAAAACCCCTAATCCTTAAAACTGCCAATCTTCTGATGGGACGGCTGTCAGCGCAAGAAAGTCCTTCTTTAACATTGAATTGAAATCTGCTTCATTGATAATAGAATGGGAACCATTGTAGAAGGAACCAATGTGCATACATACTGTAAAATGTTTATGTATATGCATATATATGAATGATATATACACACATGCGCATCTATACATAGATATACAATATACATACATGTATAATATGCTTATTGTGCATGTATGTATATATTTGTATATATACATATATGCATAAAACATACAATTTATACACATATGTTTCTATACATAGATATACAATATACATATGTGTATAATATAGTTACTGTGCATGTGGGTATATATTTGTATATCTAATACATGCATGATATATAATTTATATGCATATGTGTTAGGTTCTTACTAAGTGCTAATGAGATAATGAGATATTAGATTCTTATTAAATGCTAAGTCGGTACGTAACAATTCTCTAGTTCCGGCCTTTCCTGGGAGTTTGACTTGTGAATTCCTGGGGAAGAGCTTGCGTGCTTAGGAGGAGCAAGTTCATTGGTTGAAGTAATTTTTCCCAGAAGCCCTTGCGTTATCCCACACCCATTTTCTGGGAGGATAAAAGAGGGTGGCACTCCAGAGAGATGGAGAGTCTTGTCTGGACCAGACGTGACGCAGCTCTCTGCAGGAAGGGAAGTCACTTCTCTGGACCAGAGTTAAGGGCAACTGTCTGGAGACAACGGTTCTCTACAGGAAGAAGAATCTGTCTGAGAGATTTGAGTTGACACAGCAGATCTCTTCCCAGAGAGCGATCGGCAGCTTCTAGAGACAATAGCACGTTACACATATGTGTATGTATACATAGATATACAATATATATGTATAACATGCTTAGTGTATATGTGTGTTTATTTGTATATCTACACATATATGTGTAATATATAGTTTATACACATATGTGTATGTATAGATAAGTATATACACAGATATACAACACACATACATGTATAATATACTCAGCATATGTGTACATATTTGCACATGTATAATATGTATATATTAGACATATATGTATTATAGATATAGGTGTGTATAAACAGATACACAATACACATATATGTATAATATATTCAGTATACATATATGTGTGTGTATGTATATAAGTCTTCTGCTATAGTCCCCTGACATCATTTAAATTGGATTTAAATTCAAATTGGGGAGAATCGACAGAGGTCAGGAACACTGCAGTGGAGACTGGCCCTGGACAAATGTCTAAAACCCCAACAATGATTTTTCATGCTGGACACAGAAGGCCAAGTGGATTTGGGTGACAGGTAAGGAGGGATGATGGGATGATGCTGAGAACTGATGAGGATGATGGTGGGGTTAGGGTCGGGGAAGGCTTCCTGGAAGTGGTGAGATTTCAAGAAAAGATGGAATAGGAGAGGGGTTTTGTCCAGCAGCTTCAGGTTGACAGGAGGCCAGCACAAAGTAGTCTTCATCTGTTTCCAGGCTTCAAAGGGGTTTTGTAGAAGAATCAGATGAGCTAGTGAGTGCTGGAAGCAATAAAGTTATTTATTTGTTGTATAGCCAGGAAGGCCACGGGACTGAGAGGACCATAGATCTGAAGCTAGAAGCCATCAAAGGCCTTCTAGTCCATCTCCTTTGAGAGATGAGGAAATTGAGGCTGGGGAGGCAAAGCCACACTAGTAGCAAAGCTCGGATTTGAAACCAGGTTGAGTGATTTTAAATCCCTTGCTTTCCTTCTGTATCCCACCTGCTCAGCCATTCCTTTGTTCCCCAGCACCTACCTCCAGGAGGGATCCTAGCCCTGGTCATCATCTTGCAGCACAAAAGGCACTAGTGTGGAACTTTCAGCCTTGGGCTAGGATGGTTTCCCAGCTCAAATCTCAGGATCTCACTCAGAAGGAACTCTGGGGGTGACTGCTTTTAATTCATCATTTCCTGTCCTTTAGGGTGACTTCCAAGGAACAGAGTGGGTGCTAATAGGAGAACGTGAAATAGAAGTGTGGACCGGCCCGCTTCCTCTCCAATCTGAGGGCGGTGCACAAGTCATTTTTTCTTCTTCATGATTTTATTCTCTTGAATGAATAGGATTGGAGTTTTGTAGCTGAAAGGAGCCCTAGAGGCCATCTACTTTAATTTTACAAAGAAGGGAAATCAAAGATGAGAGTAGTGAATGGCTTGTCCAAGATGGCTTAATTAGTAAGCACCTAAGGCTTGATCTGAATGCTGCTTTTCCCTACTCAAGGTCCAGGGCCCTCTCTTCTATACTAGGATGCTTCATACTAAGATGGGATTATTGGAGGATTCTATAATGTGTATACACATTCGTTCCTTCACCCACCATGATCTCTGGCCTAAAATGGTGCATTTCATGCAAATCACACACCTCTCACACTGGCTAAGATGACAGGAAGAGATAATGATGAATGTTGGAGGGGATGTGGGAAAACTGGGACACCGATGCATTGTTGGTGGAGTTGTGAAAGAATCCAACCATTCTGGAGAGCAATTGGAACTATGCCCAAAGGGCTATCAAACTGAACATAGCCTTTGACCTACTGGATTCATATTCCAAAGATCTTAAAGAAGGGAAAGGGACCTGTATATGCAAGAACGTTTGTGGCAGCCCTCTTTGTAGTGGCCAGAAACTGGATACTGAGTGGATGCCCATCAATTGGAGATTGGCTGAATAAGTTCTGGTATATGAATATTATGGAATATTTATTGTTCTGTAAGAATCGACCAGCAGGAGGATTTCAGAAAATCCTGGAGAGACCTACATGAACTGATGCTGAGTGAAATGAGCAGAACCAGGAGATCATTGTCCATGGCAATAACAAGACTATACAACAATCAATTCTGACAGACATGGCTCTTGCCAACAATGAGATGATTCAGACCAGTTCCAGTGATCTCATGATGGAGAGAGCCATCTGTACCCAGAGAAAGGACTGGGTGTAGATCATAATATAGCATTTTCATTCTTTTTTGTTGTTTTCTTGCATTTTATTTTCCTTCTCATTTTTCCCTTTTTGATCTGATTTTTCTTGTGCAACAAGATAATTGTATAAATATGTATGTATATATTGGATTTAATATAGATTTTTTTTAACATGTTTAACATAGATTGGATTACTTGCTGTCTAGGAGAGGGGATGGGGGAAGGGAAGAAAATTGGAACACAAGGTTTTTAAAGATTGAAAAATTATCCTTGCATATGTTTTGAAAATAAAAACTTCTGAATGGATGTCCATCAATTGGAGAATGGTTGGGTAAATTGTGGTATATGAAGGCTATGGAATATTATTGCTCTGTAAGAAATGACCAGCAGGAGGAATACAGAGAGGCTTGGAGAGACTTAAATCAACTGTTGCTGAGTGAAATGAGCAGAACCAGAAGATCACTGTACACTTCAACAATGATACTGTAGGAGGATGTATTCTGATGGAAGTGGAAATCTTCAACATAAAGAAGATCCAACTCACTTCCAGTTGATCAATGATGGACAAAAATAACTACACCCAGAGAAAGAACACTGGGAAGTGAATGGAAACTGTTAGCACTACTGTCTATCTACCCAGGTTACTTATACCTTTGGAAGCTAATAATTAATGTGCAACAAGAAAATGGTATTTACACACATGTATTGTATCTGGGTTATATTGTAACACATGTAAAATGTATGGGATTACCTGCCATCGGGGGGAGGGAGTGGAGGGAGGGAGGGGATAATTTGGAAAAATGAATAAAAAAAGAAAAGAAAAGAAAAGAAAAACTTCAATTAAAAAATTAAATGGTGCATTTTAGTCATAGTTGTCTGGGAGTAGTCAGGAGGCCTTACCACCAAAGAAGAGCCAAGATTCTTGATCTACCCGGGGATGAACCCATGACCCTGTGCTCAGTAGCTCTATATTGTCTTTACTGGGATTTTCTTTCCTAACCTATTGACACAGACATGAACACGATCACATACACACATGCATGTACACATAAATGTATGCATATGTGTATATATAGGGGTGCATAAACAGCATCCATATATCTACAAAATAGGGTGCACTATATTATATTTTTTATAATTATTTTCTCTTTATGGAATTTTAAAATCCATTGATCTTTATGTGAATTCACAGATTTCAGCTGTCTGAGCTGGAAGGAACCTAAGAAGCCAGTTAGTCCAGCTCTCTAAGATGAAGGGCTGAAGTTCAAAGAGAGAATGTTATTTGCTGAGGTCTTGCCCTTAGTTAGACATGGAGCTGGGCCTCAGACCTGGGAGTGGGCTGGGCCTGCCTCCTAGCTCTGTGGTCTCTCTGCTGCTCCCTTAGCTTTCTCCTTTCCTCATCTTCCTCTCAATCTCATTGCCTTATTCTCCCCAAGACTTTTTTTTTTCTTTTCTTGTTTCTTTTTCTTGTTCACAGTCAGCCCAAGCCTAATCCTTGCTCAAGTGTTAATTAATAATTAAATTGGGAGCTGACAACAACTTCAGGTGTGAGCTAGACAAGAAAGATTATTCACACGCAAATGGAGACTCAGAAAGCTGGATGAGTTCCACATGTAACAGCTCCTGGGATGGAGGTGACTGTCATCATCAATGCTACTCCCCCATTTGACTCAAAATTCAAGAGATTTTGTTTTCTACTTGTTTTCTCTACTCCAGACATTGTCAGACTCAAAATCTCCCTTTCAGTCTTGCATTATGGATAGACTTCTGGCCTGCTAGTGAGGAGGCTAGGATGCTAATCCCATCTAGCTACTCTCTGGCTGGGGGATGTCACAAGCTTGTAACTTTTAGGCCAGTCAGCTTGTCTATCACAGCCTCAGTCTTCATCTGTAAAATAGGGAAGATAATATTTGCCCTGAAGAGGCCCATGTCTTAGGCAATTAACCGATAAGAATTTATAAAGCATATAAAGGTAGAATAAAGGCATGCTATTAAGGACATATATTATAAATTTATATGCTAGACTCTGTGGATATGATGATGATAGATACATAGAGAAATAAATGTATAGAAAGACAGATGGATGAAAAGGATAGATAGATGGTTGAATGGATGGAAAAAAGATAAATAAGAAGATAGATGTAAAGACAGATGGTAGATAGGTGGATGAACAGATGGATGGATGGATGGAAAGACATACATAGATTCATGGATGAAAGGATAGAAAGATAAATAGATAAATGAATAGAAAGATGGATAAATAGATAAATAGATGGAAGTGGTATATAGATGGATGGAAGGATAGATAGATGGATAGATAGATACATGAAAGGATATATATATATATATGCATATATATGAATAGATAGAAGAATAGATAGATAGATACGTAGAAAAATAAATAGATGGATAGATGGATGGATGGGTAGAGAGATAGATAAATGGATAAAAATTTAGATGGATAGATGAATAGATAGAAGGATAGATAGGTAGTTGGATCCAATGATGGATGGATGGAAAGATAGAGAGATAAATAGATAACACTTATATGGCCCTTTAAGACTTATAAAGTGTATTATGTATATAATCTCATTTGAACAAAGATAAAAATGAAATAATCTTTATTCTTGAAGGGTTTACTTTCAAGTCTGGTGAAGCTCTGAGTGCCATCAAGAACTCTAGAAGACCATAAATTACATAGGAGTGGCTGATAGAGGTAATTTCCCCAACTGGAATTTCATAGCTGAAAAATTTCCAGATCCAGAACAATAAATAAATATTTCCCTTATCAACTAAGTAAAGGATCTTAGAAACTTCTGAGTGCTGTGGACTACATTTCAGGCCTGGTCACAAAAAATTGCTAACTCCCAGTACCTCATTGTGGTATGGAAATGAGCCTGGTTTTTTAAGGCTAAGCGAGCAGTTGGCCACACTGGAAGGCCCACCATGCCAGGAGTGTTTTCAGTGTGGCCAGGGCAACGTACCGAGCCTGTTTCCCCAGAATTAGCCTGGCTAAGTACCAACATGCTGCTTACTTGTTAGTGTATTCTTTGGCCAAAGTGACCTCTGAAGCAAAAACCACAGTGTCCTTCAGCTTTAAGTTTTTTCTTCTTCTTTAGTGACGATGGCTTCACAGGAGGGAAGAGGCAGAAGGTGCTGAGAAACACGTAAAGTTAAGATCACTTCCAAACTTTAACTTGGCGATTGATATTTTAAATATGAGATTCTTGTCAAATGACCAACGGGATAGATATTACGATTAGAGGAATGGACTCGTGTCCATCTTGGCAGTCTTGCCCCAAATGAAACCAAAAAGAAAGAAGAAGGCAGTAACAGCTAAATGGAAGGCTGACTCATAGGTTCTTCCTCCAAGAAACAAATGAAGATATTGATTGAGTTGTTTTTATTGTGTGCCCAAAGGCAGCTGGAACCATTATTTCATGGGACATTTGGTCATCTCATATCACAGTGTTTAAGAGAGGTATTTGCAAAAGTACTATTGTGAAAACAATTGCAGTTTATGGATCAATATCTGCTGCAGAGGATTAAGAGAGAGCCATGAAGGATTAATCTCATCAATGAGATTCTTCAAATTAAATCAATCTTTAATATGAGGTGACTTCAATAATGGAAGTAGATGAGCACGGTGAGAAATAAATTGGCAAGGGTGAATAGGCAAAAAAGGAAAAGCTTATGAACTACACATAGTAATATTATGCCTCTATGTCATAAATATTTGATTCAAGAAGAAAACTGATGAGCACTGAGTAACATCACAAAAATGGAATTGGTTCAATTTTATTGGACAGGAAGTGACTCATTCCTGATGTGGGAAGTCTTCTCTGAATCAGCTATCCATATACAGTGAGAATTGACTTGTTAAGAACAAGAACCAAATTAATACAAAACTAGAAGAGAGAATTAAAGCAAGAAAAATCTATGAAATATAACCAAAACAACTCAATTCTGACCTGGTTAGACAAGTTACTGATATTGAAGATTAAAGAGATTAAAGAAAGTATGGAGACATAGAACATAATAATTTTATACAGAATTTTAACCAATGTAAATCAATTACCATAGCAAGGAAACCCAAAACAAAGCATTACACTCAGCAAATAGTTGAGTTACTTACTAGGCAAAAAGAGATGGCAGCCAAAGGCAGCACCTGGCTTGAATATAAATCCATTTGGAAAATCTTATGAAGAAGGATGATGGAAGATTTTAAGGAGTATCATATTATGAAACAGACAAAGAGAAACAGAGAAAGGCAAAAAAAAACCCAATAAGGGACTTAAGTCAGAAAGGTCATCCCAATAGAGTTTATGCATGAAAACAGAAGGACGACAAACAAGAAAAAAATGGAAAAGATCTGCAAAGATTTTTTTTTTTAAATAACAACCTTTTTCATTTTTGAAATCTAACATTACAGTCTCAAATGTTTTTATATAGGAAGTAAAATGGAATTAAAAAGAACAAAGTCAGAAAAAGCATCCAGATGGAACCAAGTGTGTTCAAAGGAGACGTGTGCTGGAAGCAATACAGTTATGAAGGCTTTGAGAGCTCAGTTCACAAGTTAACTGAAGAAGGGGAGAGACCGGAAAAAAATCTTGGACTTTCTTAAAAAAGATAACAGAGAGAACATCAACAACAAGAATGTATATGGTTATTTTCCAGTCTACATTATTTATAAGAATCATCCATGAACACGAAGAAGGCAACTTTAACGAGAGCATTAGCATTATAATAATAATAGGCACTAAATCAATGCTTGTTCTATTCCCATTTACCCTTGTTCCAGGACTCTCTGGTCACAAATAACAGGAAAGGTAGAATAAAGGCATGCTATTAAGGACAAAGGTTGTAATTTACATATATATACATATATATATACATATATATATATAAAAGTATATATTATATATGTGTGTGTGTATATATATATATATATGTATATGTATATATCTATATATAATCTTACAAGATGGGTGTCAGACCATCCAAATGGATGAGATAATCAAAACCCAGGCACCTGAACAACCCAACCAATCCATCAGCATTTATGAAGTACCTGATATGTCTTAGGCCTTATGCTAGTAGAAATAAAAGACAAAAATGAAATAATTCTTGCCTTCAAGGAGCTTTCTTTCTATCAGTCAATGAACAATCAATAAGCTCGAACTATTCGAGGTACTGAAAATAGAGATGAAAATTACCTTCAAGGGCTCCCTCTTGCCATAAAAGAATATTGCTTTTCCAGGATCATCAAAGATAAAATATCTTTTCCCATGATCAGAGTTCAGGCTGGGGATGGCATTTTGGGAAAGGGAAGAGAATGAGCAATCACTAAATAGCCCATTTAACGCTCCCTTGAGAAAAGGAGGCAAGACTATGGCGATTACTGGATTTGGAATGTGAGATCCGGGTTTGTTATCTCAATGGCCTCAATCAGTAAATTGACTTTGGGAAATGGCAACAGGAAAAATTAATGAGATTGCATAAATCAGAGAAGTGACTTGGGTTTTCTGTCATCTAGTATCCAATCTTGGGCAAGTCACTTCCCATTGGACCCAAGTTTCCTCTTCTTTGAAGTGAGATGGGATGTGGTTAGATTGGATCAGTGGTTTAAAACCTGGGTTCTGTGAACTTAAAAAAAATCATAACTACTTCAATTTAATTGTTCTCCTTTGTAAACATAAGTATTTTATTTTATGCATTGAAAGTGTTCTGCTGAGAAGAGGTCGGTATGCTCCCAAAGATTTCCATGACACATAAAACACTGAGAACCTCTAGGTAAGATGATTTTTAAAATACCTTCCAGCTCTGGAGGTGGGATGGAGAGAATTTAACTCCTTTCACCCTATGGAGCATCCACTCAGCCTTCACTTCCCCTGGTTGAATAATCCCAGGTCCTTGAATCATGTCTTTTGTGGTTTGCATCTTAATCTTTTAATGATTGCCCTTGTGGAAGGAACTCTAAGCCCTTTCCAGAGTTCTCTGGGGCCCTGGAGTGATGGCAACCAGCCCAAGTTATACTTTGAATGCTTGAAAAGAAGGTTCATTTCCAACCGGCAGTGGGGGCAGGGAGTGACTCTAGGGATGATGGGCAGGGGCAGGACTTCCCTTCCCCACTCTTCCCCCTGCTTTCTAGGGAAGGTGCCTGCCACTTTACAGAACTCACTTTCCCACAAGAAGCCCCAGCACAGGAAGTACTCTCTTTGCACATTGGTTCACATAAAAGTGTTTCTATTTTAGGGGCTGCAAATACAGGTTGAGCTGACCCAGGCTAGAATTATCCTCCCAAAGTCACTCAAATGGCTCTTGTTACAAGTTATTAGAAAGTACAGTTACCTAAGTGCCTTAAGAAAGGAGCTGAAAAGTTTCTGGGCTGGCAACAGCCAGAAGGCCCCAGAAGCATTTTGACTCTAAGGGACTGTAAATTGGGCTACTTTGGTGCTTCCTTGTGAGTTTTGTGAACATCCAATAGGATGGATTGGAATTGAGTCAGAAGACATGGTTTCAAATTCTGCCATTGTCACTTATTACGTATTATATTTCATGGGCATCTAAGTGGAGCCAGGAAGATCTGAGTTCAAATTTATCTCTTATTTACTACCCATGTGACCTTGGACAACTCTATCTACCCTAGTTGCCTCAGTTTCCTTGTTTGTAAAATGAATTAGAGAAGGAAATAACAAAGTGCTCCAGTACCTTTCCCAAGAAAACCCCGATGGGATCCCAAAGAGTCACACTTGTCTGAAATTATTTCACAACAAAAAAAAAAGTTTGGGACGTCACACTAATCACACTGATTAAATCCTTGAAGCACTAAAGTTTTCTGGGTTCTTCTAAATATTCATTTCAACAATTAGCACATATTATGGGAGTCCGTTAAGTGGAAGATTAGTCTCCCATGTCTTCATATATTTTCCTAAGACAGTAGTTAGGGGTACAGGGGAAAGAGAGGGAGCCTCTAAGCCTGGTTTAAGTCACAAATGTGTCATTCATTTTTTCACTCTTCTGGATCTCTGTTGTTCAGTTATTTCCAGTCATGTTCTTCATGATCAACAAAGTCACTGGAGTAGTTTATCATTTCTTTCTCCTGCTCCTTTTACAAATGGGGAAACTGAGGAAAACAGGGTGAAATGACTTGCCCAGAGTCACAGAGCTGGTAAGCTCCTGAGTCCAGTTTTGATCTTAGGTTTTCCTGATTCTTTAGAGCACAGCTCTCTATTTATTTCTCCACTTAGCTGCTTGGGTCTCAGTTTCCTGTTCTGCAAAATGCAGAGTTTGCACTAGATGCCTTCTGTGCTTCTTCTAGCTCTAAATCTAAGATTCTGTGATTTGTAAATTGGGCATGATGGTCTCAACTCTTGCCCTCCCAGTGCTATGTTGTAGGTCCAGAAAGAAAACTTCTGTCAAGAGAGTTGCTCAGCAGCTCTTATTTCCCAAAGAGAGAATGGACCCAAAGCACTGGATCACCGCCTGATACTTAGAGGATCTATAATGCTGTCGGGATCCACTCCCAAGCTTTATTATACTCTAGCAGGCAGTCTTCACCAATGACCAAGCCCCAAGCAGGCATCCCTTGGTCACTCACCTCCTGGTGACCTTGCCTTTCCAAACTCCTCCAGGCTGGCTCTCAGGCCACAGATTCTGGGCCTGTGTAGAGTGTCTTGTGTTTTACATACATACATACATACATACATACATACATATATATATATATATATATATATATATAATCGGTGGACTCTCCTCCAATAGCATGCAAACTCCTTCAGGATAGAGGTTGTTGAAATTCCGTCTTTGTATCCCCTGTGCCTAGTTCAGAGGCTGGCACATAGTAGGCCTTTAATGGAGAAGGAACCAACAGCCCAGGGTCACCTCTAAATCATGAGGATTGTAAGAAAGACTTTGTAACTGTAAATAGCGCCAGACCTCTGGGCTTTCTTCAATGGGGCCCTTCCACCACGCAATGGGAGAGGTCCCAGTCTCCTAATGACTTGGCAGACGGGCTTTGTGAGAGCTGCAGAGGCCCAAATGATTCATCTACCTCCAGTGACCCTGATAATGAGTTTCTCTGAACTTAGCAGCTGGTTCTTGGACAACAGATAAATCAATCCATCAACAAGCATTTCTTGGGCACCTGCTATGTGCCAGGTCTTTTGCTAAGCTCTGGGGAACAACGGCAAAGTGAAATGGTCCCCTGTCCTCAAGGAGCTGACGTGCTCTCGGGGGAGACAACACATACATGTTTTATTCATGGAATTCATGAATACATATAATATATGCATATATTTTATGTATTCTATATAATCTATGGATAAATATATTACATATAATACATGGATAAATAACACACATGTAAAATAAATTCAGTCAAAAATTTTTTGGGGGGATGAAATTAGGAGCTGGCTGTGGGGGGTTGTCTGTGAAGAAAAGTTTTATATAAAAGAAAAGACACTCTTGAGTTGTGTCTTTGAAGGACACTAGGGAGGGATAGAGGGAATGCATTCTGGGAATGAGGGACACTAGGAAGGGACAGAGGGAAAGCATTCTGGGAATGAGGGACAGCCAAAGTGAGGGACAATGATGGGAGACATAATGTTGCTCAGCCTGTGTTGTAACTATAAAGGTCTCCATAAATGTTGGGGATCCTTACTTTGCTCCAGATCTTTTCCACTGTTCATTATGCCTTTTTTTATCTCCTCCACATAAGCATTTGTTGTTGTTTGCCCTTTGTTTTTAAAGAACACCAATGACATCACAAGGGTGATGTCTTGACTCGAGCATGGATTGGATTTAAGTATGGCAGAGTTGTGCAGAGCGATCACCCTCACTCTTCCAGAGTCATCAAAGTCCAGCAGCGGGACAAAAATCAGGACAACTGGCCGTGGCTTAGGATACAGTGGATGAACTGTAAGACTTTATTGTCTAACCAAGCTCTAAGTACTCCTGCCTGCTTCAGCAGCTCTCCTGGCTGTTGGAACAAATTATTCTCATCCATCCATTCCAGTGGGGAGCATAGACTCCATCATGTAATTACCTATTCTGTTCGCGTAGTTTGCAGCCAGTCCGGGTCGTCTTATCCTTTGGGATTCTTGTATATGGCTCTTCCTTAGTTCTTCCAATGAGGATTCACCCAAGAGCTTTTGACCTTGCTTAGGTAGCACTGTGACTTTCCTCCCTGTCAGGCTGGCCCGTGGGTAGACCCTTATGGGGCCTAAGCCTTGAAACCAAGGCTTTCCCATCCAAATTATCTCGTGTCGGCTTTGTACATATCTTGTAATATTTATATATGTACAAGGTGTCTCCTCTTGGGAGCTGGGGCCGTGCCATGAGACCAGATCACTTCCCTTGGGAGCCAACAGTTCCTAGATGTTCAGAGGAGAGAGGAAGCTAATAAAGCAAAGCTGATAGAGGGCAAGCCTTGGAGACTGGACCACATGGGTCTATGTCCTTCTGACACATGTGGTCCTGGGTAACTTCTTAATCTCTCAGTGCCCCGTGACCTCTGGCATTCAGTAACTATTTAACTGTTGGCACATCACTTACAACCTGTAGACACGCCCCTTAGTACCTGTGGACACGCCCCTTGGTACCTATGGACCTGGCTTTTCTCATTAACAAGAAGCATGGAATTAAAGGGTCTCTAAGTTCCTTTTCCAATGTAACTCCATGAGCTCTAGTTCCAGCTTGTTCGTTCGGATACTGGATTTCATGGCCGCGCTGTGCTTCAGTTGTTCCCTCACGAACGACTGTGTGACTCTGTGGGCTTCAGCCCCAACGTGACTTTTCTTGGCAAAGATACTGAGAGGTTTGCCATTGCCTTCCCCTTTCATTTCCTTTCCCTGCTGTGGGAGCCTCCAGATAAGGAGACTCTGCTGCTATTGAGTGAGAGCGTGAAATTCCCAGAACTGGGAAGTGCCCATGAGCACCAGGACAGCCAGCCTGTGTCTTGAACTCAGGCCACCTGGACATGCATCATGCTAGGGGTCTGTAGAACATTTAAAGATGCAAAAACAGACAAACAGTATGATCCAGACCTCATGGAGTTTATAGTCTAGTAAAGGGTCTCCTAAGACCTCAGCCTCCTCTTCTATACAAGGAGGAGGCAGGGCAGTGTAATAGACAGAACACTAGATATGGGGCCAGGATTATCCGTATTCACTCCCTTCCATGACTAGATATGTGATCCTGAATCCCTGTGCCTCAGTTTTCTCATCTGTAAAGTGAGAGAGCTCTAGACTCAATGACTTCTAATATCATTTCTGCCTTAAAGCTGTAATCCCCTGACTAGAGGGGCTCTTTCAGCTCAAGAGTTCTGAGCCTAAGAAAAGCCCAGAAATCTTCATAATAGGGACAGTAACAAAAATGGCAATAACAATAACTCACTCGTTTCAGGACTTGTTTTCTGTGAGGCGTTTGGTAACTGAAGGAGACTTAAGGGAAGAGCCAACACTGGCTGTTGGACCGGGAAATTTTCATAGGGAGAGAGGAGGCTCTGTGGGCCTTTGAGCTGCCTTGGCGTCTACACACGCACACAGACATACACACTCACTCACACTCTCACATACTCAGACACCCACACTCAAACACACACTTACACGCATATACACACACACACACTCACACTGACACACACTCACACTCATATACACACTCACACACACTCGACACACTCACATTCACTCACACACACTCATATACATTTACATTCACACACACAGTCACACACACACACACTCGTCCCCATCCAACACATCCTCTTCTCTCTGCTTTCTCAATGCTGGGCAGATCCAGCATCCAGCTCTGAGCTAAGGGAAGGAAGTTTGGATTTTCCATGTGCTTGGGAAACCTATCACTGTCACTGCATGGCTGGGAGACGGCCCTTTGTTACGAGGCAGCCGCGGGGGTGTTGCCAATGTGTGGGGGCCTCCGGGTGAGGTAGATGTCGTTCCTCCATCCATCAAGCTGTTCGTGAGTCACTGAATGCTTCGGTACATTAAACAGAGTGATGGAGCTCCCTGATTGCCTGGGGACACCCTGGCCTTCCACTAGCAGGAAGCTTGCTGGCCCAGAGCACTCTCTGTAACAGAAATTAGAGCTGGAAACAAAGACCACAGGATCATGGGCCTGGAGCTGGAAAGGAGCTCAGAGGCAGAAACTGGCCCATGGAGGGAAAGGGACTTGCCAAAGTGACTCATGTAGGATCGAAGGCTTGTTGACTTGGAAATGGAAGAGATCTTGGAGGAGATCTAGTTTGGTTCAAGGCTTTTATCTTACAGATGAAAAAACTGAGGCCTAGTAGGGATTTACAGCCAGGAGGGACCAGAGAGAGAAAGAAAGTGAGAAAGACAGAGACAGAGACCGAGAGAAACAGAGAGAGAGAGAGAGAGAGAGAGAGAGAGAGAGAGAGAGAGAGAGAGAGAGAGAGAGAGAGAGAGAGAAGAAAGAAAGAAAGAAAGACAGAGACAGAGACAGACAGAGACAGAGATACAGGGACAGAGAGAGACAGAGAGACAGAGAGAGAGAAGAAAGAGAGAGAAAATAAAGAGATAAAGAAGAGAGGCCAAGAAACAGAGAAAGAGAAGACAGAGAGGACAGGCAGATGGACAGACAGAGAAGAAGAGAGAGACAGAGAAAGAGACAAGACAGAGAGACAGAACATTTAGCCTACATCTCTAGGCCAAGTTTGGTATTTCACAGAAGGGGAAAACTGAGGCTCAGTTTCTTAATAACTTGTAACTTATCTAAGATAACAGAGCGACTTAGCAGCAGAGCTGGTACTTGAACATAATAGGTCTCTTGACTCAATCTAGTATTTCTTTGTACTCTAGCGCACGTGCTTCTATCAGTTTTCCAGATGAGGAGACAAGGTTTGCTTTAATGGAATTTCTTTTCTTCACCTGTCATTCATTCATTCAACAGACATTGCAGTGGAACTCAGCCTTTGAGAGTCCATTTCTTTTTAGACAAAGTAGAGGCAATGCGATGGAGTGCAGCGTGCTAACTAGACTTGGTCCAGATCCCGACTGCCATTTATTTTCTGCGCACCCTCTGCAAATTCCTCTTCCTTTCTGGGTCTCATTTTTTTCTTTGTATAATGCGAGGTGAGCTCTGATGATTCAGGAGATGAACTTGGGGATGTCTGAGCATCCAGGTTTGACCCTTGGATTTACCATTTACCCCCTCCACACAAGGTGCAAGTCTCCTACCTTCCTTAGCCTGTTTCCTGACGTATAACATGACCAGAAGGCTTCTGAAGTCTCCCCCCGCCCAATGAAATCCATGTTCCTCAAATCCCTAAGCTTCCTTCTATTGCTTAGTCCCATGATCCTATGATCCTTATAGCAGAAATAGTTGAGAGCAGTTCACCTACCCAATCGGTCCATTCATTACCCACGATGCTCCTTGGGAGAAGACTTGCTGGTTTGCAGACAATGAAGAAATGGGCAGGTCCCTTGGACCTAATCTGACTAGCTTCCTGCTTTATGAAGCACAATGAGACTATATATAGACAAGTTACCCAATCCCTCAGTTTCCTCATGTATAAAATAAGAATCGGCCCTTGATGACCCGCCTTGTAGAGTCATGTGGAAAGATGGGTAATAATCAAATACTGTTGCTTCTGTTGTTTTTGAGATTTTCTTGATAAAGATACTGGAGCACTTTGCCATTTCCTTCTCTAGCTCATTTTACAGATAAGCAATTGAGGCAAACAGGATTAAATGGCTTGTCCAGGGTCACACAGCTAGTAAAGCTCTGAGACTGGATTGGAACTCATGATGCTCTCTCCCTGGGCCTTGTAAAAAGTGAACATGGGGGTAATCCCAAGAGTAGAACCAGAATTAACCATGGCCATATGGATAGATGAAGAAAGAAGCGCTGGCTAAGGAGGCAGGTCCTTGTCCTGGCTTGGAAGCTAACCTACTACGTGATCCTAAGCAAGTCACTTTACCTCTGTTTTCTAGACATCTCTTTAAGACTATAGTTACCGAGAAGGTACCAATCTCCACTGGTAAGAGAGTTTCCTCACCTGGGAGTTCCCTATACTACTGAAATTATGGGTTCTGTCCCTGTCTCCTATTTGATAATCAATATTATAGTTATGATGACTGCAATTTATTAAATCAGTTATTATTCCTGTTATTGTTATTAGATGGCTTCCCTTGGGACCATCACCTTGGCTAACCCCACCCCCACTGTTCACATAACTGACATTAGCCGGCAGAGCAGGAAGCATCCTGGGCAATGTAATTTCCAGGCCTGGGAAGGACAACTCATTGATTGTGTCCTTATGGAGAGAGACCTTCCTGGAAGAGGGAAGTTGTGGTTAACACTCATTCTCACTGATGTGTAAAGGGCTGATACCAGACTGTCTGAGAGCAAGGTTTAATGGAAGAAGGGAGACACGGAGGAGGGAAGAAGGGAACAAGAACGAGAGTATCCAAGACAAACTCCTCACTGAAGGTTTGTTTCTAGTCTGCTGCTTTGGCTGTGATTAGAGGTTAATTAAACTGTTAATTGGAGGTGGTCCCTGGGGTCAGAGGTGTTGGGTTCAAACCTTCCTCTGACATTTCCTATGTGATTTTAGGGAACCATTTGAGCAATTCGCATTTATTAAGCACCTACCAGGTGCCGGGCACTGTGCTAAGTCTTAAATATGAGAAGGCAAAAGTGTACCTTTGAGGTATTCAACAATTATGGGTGTACAAGATCTATACAGCATCAATGGGAGGTAATCCCAGAGGGCAGGCACTGGCAATAGAGCAGACCACAGCCTCAGTTTCCTTATTGGTATAACCAGGGATTTGGACTCCCTGGCCTCCAGGGTTACTTCCTGCTCCAGGCCTATGATCCAATGGGAAGCCACCGGAGTCCTGGGGATCTCTAAGTCCCTGGGATGACTGTCTGCCCGGCGATGACCAATGAGCTATATAACGAACAGCAGTGAGGTGAGTGTCTAAATTGTTCTTATAGTGATGGATTATCCTGAGCCATCCACATCCGCAGAATCCCAGAAGATTGGAGCTTGAGAGGATCTTGGGGATTTCTGGTCTTTTAGTGCCCAACCTTTGCCAATACAAAGACTCCCTTTTAAACGTTAGCCAATGGAACCACAGGGTAGCAGTTATTAGTACCCACCGATGGAGAAAGTACCTAAGGACCAAAAGCTGCTACGAGTTCACTCATGTTTTTATGTGCATTTGTATCATATGAATCACAACAACATCTAGTAATATAACTCTGGGCAGGGCCTAGACTGGTTCTAGAGGCGGTTGGCTGAGTAAAGGTCAGCAGTAGAAGCATCCCACGTGCTTACAGATTCGAGGACCACTTGCTATGTGTTTGTGGAGCTTGAGGTCACAGGTTCAAGGCTGGGAGGCCTCTGGGAGTTGCCTCTGCTCAGCTTCCTCCTTTCTGTGGAAGAAAGAAATGGCTTGCTCCGTATTGCAGTGGTGGGGACAGGTTTTGAACTCAGGACTCGGTGACTCCGGGTGTGGTGTCCCTTTCTAGCCTCTTGGTCAACTTCATTTTGCAAAGGCCAGAGCCAAGGCCCAGGGAGGCCACGTTGTGTAGCCAAGGTCACGTAGCTAGTTGATGGCAGAGCTGGGACTCAACCCCCTTGTGCAGTTCACCTTCCCATCAGAATTGGCCTGGGGGGTTTCAGGTGAGTCTAAAGGAGGCCCCCAGAAAAGAAGGCTTTCTCTCCCACACTCGAAAGGCACTGGGGGGTGGTTTAGAAAGTTAGTGGAGAAGCCCTGCTTTCAATTCCGGGCCCAATTCCAGCCTGGCTGCCTCGTGACCTTGGGTAAGGGCTCTCTGCCTCAGTTTCCTCATCTGTAAAATGACGTAGGGGATTCCGGATATTCTAGCTGTAACCCCCGGACCCTCTCACGCAGGAAGCAGCCCGGGTTTGGTTTCTCCCTGCGGGGCTAACTCCCATCCCAGGGACACTGAGTCCCTGCGCGCCCTTTCTCCCCGTGACTCACGCTGCTCCTTTTCAGCCTCCAGCCCACGGATTGCACCTGTACCCATTGCTGGCGCACAATGAGCAGCCTCCCGGGAGGGCGGCTCGTGGGGGGTTCCCTTGTTTAGGAGCTCGAGCCACCTGGGCCGTACCCCAGCCAGCAGCCTGCGTGCGCGTGTTGGGGGGGGGGGGTTCGGGGCCCGCGGGGTGCACCCAGCCCGGCTCCGTCCCTTTAGCCGGAGGGGGCGCAGGATCTGCCCCGCGGCCCCGGACCCCGGGCGCGGGCCGTCCGGGCCGCAGGGCCCCGCTGGCTCGGCTCCTGCACGCTTCCCCTCGCCGCCCCCTGGGCTCCGTGTCAGGCTCAGCCCAGAGCGCGGACTGCATGAGGCTCTCCTAGGAGCGGAGAGCGGCGGCGGCGGCGGCACAAGCAGCGGCGGGGACGCGGCGGCGGCGGGCACCGCACCACTGCCTCCCCCCATCCTGGGACTCTAGCCCTTTAAATCTTATCCGCTCCCCAAACGGAGGCATCAGCCCCTTCTCATTAGCTCGCCGGCCGGCCGCGCTTCCCCGGCTCCTCGGCGATGGTTTGACAGACCCCCCCGAGCTCCCCGCGGGCCATGGATCCCGGACGCCTGTGCCCTGAGAGCAGCAGGAGGTATGAGCCGAGGAAGGAGGGGGGGCTCCGGACCTCCGGGTCCGGCTGCATGGGCGCTCCCCGGCCGCTCCCTCCCGCTTGCCTCCCGGGTCGGGTCGGTCCCCTCCCCACTTTGGGCTGAGTTGAGAGCCAGCCAAGTTTTCCCGGTTCGGGGCGTCTCTGGCCGCGTCCGGGTCCCGGCGCGGTTGCTGTGGCCGGGGGCCTCCCTAGCTCGCAAAGTCCTTCGGAAGTGTGTGTTGGGGGGGGGTGCTTCCTTCTAACCGGA
Organism: Sminthopsis crassicaudata; assembly: GCF_048593235.1. Lineage (NCBI taxonomy): Eukaryota > Metazoa > Chordata > Mammalia > Dasyuromorphia > Dasyuridae > Sminthopsis > Sminthopsis crassicaudata. The sequence continues at coordinate 458,833,636 of NC_133620.1, forward strand.
CTACCGCAAGAAGCTTTCCTCCGGGGGGGATCCCCTCCCTCTGCCGCTGAAAGGAAAGGGCATAACCCGGGCTCCTTCTACTCTGAGACCGTGACCTGCCACTCAGGCTGGCAGAAGTTGGGAGGCTGCTCTGCGGGATGGCCCCACTCGTCCCCTCCCTCTAAATGGCCTGGGGGGGCACACCCTGCCGGCTCGTTCCCCTCCCCCTCCTCTCCTCCGCCCCCCACGATGCAAAGGGCTTGGGAGCCGGGGGATCCCTTCCTCCGCGGCCCCTCAAAGAGTTCCGTGCTAATAAGGGCTTCTCAGAGGGAGGAGAGTCGGGTCTGCTCGGAGTGAGCCCAGCCGGCTTGTCCCGGGAGAGGATTTATCTTCCTTGTAAATTGCATTTTGTCAATTGCACCAGGTGGGCTTAGAACCGCTAGCTCTAAATCCCCAATTGTTTTTTTTGTTTTGTTTTGTTTTGTTTTGTTTTGTTTTCCTCCTGGACTATTTCTTCTAGGTGAAGTCTTTTTTTTCTTTCTTTTTTTTTTTTTTTTCTCCAGCACCCTCCCCTCCCCCCAATAAAGCTTTGAAATCTTGCCTGGTGTGACCACCCAGGCCCCGGGTGAAGTTAAGCCTTCTTCACTTAGGAAGGACTAAGTCCCTTGACTTTGGGGAGCCATTCACCTGATCTCTGCCCTTCCTTAAAGGCTGCCAGTTCCCAAAGGAGCAGCCCCTTGAGGATTTAAGCTCCCCAAGGCTATGGACAAAACCTCTTTGGACAATTAGGCAGTTTTGGAAGGGGATTGGGGTGTTGGGGGGGGGGGAGAAAGAGAGGAAGCAGCTGATCCACCCGGATGAGGATTTCGCCGGCAAGTTCCAGCCTGGAATGTCACAGGCTGTTTCCACCGGCGGTACAGTGGTCAGAGAGCGCGGCCAAATTCCTCCCAAACCCCGGGGAGGGGGATTAAACTTTCTCCCTGCCCCGGTGCCGCGAGCCCGTCCGGGAGCCTGGAAAGGCTGGGGGTGCTTTCCCCATATAATATAGCACACCGAGACCGCCTGGGAGCTCTCTAGTGAATGGAGAGAGATAATTCAAGGAATCCAAATGGAATCCTTGATGGGATTCGTAATCACTGCACCAGGCAGCCGAGGATTTGGGGGATCATTTGGGGAGCCCCAAACAAGGACCCCGACCAGGAGTTCTCTGCAAACAGGAGCCCGTGAAATCAGTATAAGCTGTTATTAAGTCCGAAGGGAAGGAGGGATGAAAGCTGCAGGAGTTAAGTGGTTTTATTTTATTCTTCAAGGTTTAAAATTTTTTTTTTTCCATTAGCTTTTCTCTGCTTAGGTTCCATTTTGTGGTCTGGTGATCTGTGTGTTATTTTCCTGGGTGTCTGGCTATCCAGGACACTGGGGAGGTCATTGGGAAAGTGATTTAATTAAGGCACAGGTGAGAAAGTAGATAGGCCATAGCCCAACCCCCACCCATATTCAAAGGTCCAGGCCACCAGATGGGGCACAGGTCACAGACTCTTAGCATCACAGGCTACATGTGTAGTGTAAAGATCATTGGCTTTGGAGTCTATGAGATCATGTATTTAGAGCTGGAAGGGACATTAGAGGTCAAAGAGTCCAGTGTCCTTATGTTTCAGATGAAGAAACTGAGGCACAGAGAGATGAACGTGATTGTCTATGTCACACAAATTATTAATTGTCAGAGGAAGGATTTAAATCTAGATTTAGAATTCTATCCTTCTATTCTATCATTAGAATGAGGGACAGTCCTGGTATCGTGGGCAGGAATAGATGACTTTTTTCTTCTCCCCTCCCCCCATCCCACACTCTTTCCTCCTTTCTAAAATTATGGATCTGATTTGCAGATCGGCAGTTTGGAACCCAGGGATTCCCTTTTTTGCTCTGCGCTGCCTCCATCTTTAGGCAATGAAGGTGCTTTGGGAGGAAACTTTACTCTTTGCCATCTGTTCCTGAACGACAGTGAACATCTCGGAGCCAACTTTTCCTATTTATTTCCTCCTATTGAGAGAATCAAAGAGGCCTGAGGGAAAATAATAGGCCCTTTAGAACTAGAAACAATAATATTAGTTGACATTTATATAGAGGTAGCTGGAAGGTTTATAAAACCCATTCCATATATTATTATCTCAGGTGATCCTGTGAATTAGGTTATTCTCTCCATTTTACAGAGGAGAAAACCGAGGCCCACCGAGAGCCCTGCCCATGGCCACATAGTGGATCACTAAGTTGTTCTATGACTTAGAATCCAGCTCTTCAGACCCCCAGAATCTTACTCGTCATTTCTCCAGTGGCGTCTTTTCCCTTGGGCCATTCCTGGCCTGGTCTAGATGTCTCTTATCAAAAAGATAGTGCCCATTAGTGACCCACAAATGGATAGATTTGTCCCTTTGCATTCATTTCTGTTTAAAACATAATGTTTTCTTGTTTATTTGAAAATTTAATAGATGGCTGCTGTCCTGCATAGGAGCTTTTAAGTACATCAAAATAATGCTCATTAGGCTAGTCTTAAAAAACCCACACAACAAACCAATAGACTCTTAGCCAATTATGATGTAATATCTATTGATGGACTAATGATTGTAGGACTGCAGCCTACAGTTAAATAAACACATAGGGCTGAGAAATTAATTTGAAGGCACAATGGACCCATTTTCTTTAAGATTAAAAAAGTCATCTAAGATGCCCAGGATATCAGGACGGTCCCTCAGAACCTCATGAGGGATAGAATTCTATCTTAACTATCCTAAACTCAGAATTGTAGAAATGGGTTCAACTCTGGGTTCTGTCACTTATCTTGAAGGAGCTGAGGCACTTAGCTTTCCTCAGTTTCCTTATATGTAAAGTGAGCTCATCCTCAGAATCCTTTCCAACTTTTGAATTTTGATCAGCAGAATATTAGCTGGTAGGTAGGTGGGCTTTCAGCACTTTGATGAAAGCAACTTTTGTGCTGTTTATTTAACACAGTGAATTGAGCACAGGTCCACTGGTCCTAGGAAGAAACTTACTTAGGTATAAAGAGAATCTGATTGTGGGGGAAAACTGAGTTTGACTCAAAGTGACCCACACAGCAGTATACATTTATACCAGACTCCCGTTGATTCCCAATCTGTCCTCTTGTGACACTGGTCAGAATGGGGAAATTATTTGCAATCTGTATTATTTGGAGAGCTTCACTACACTCCTTCCAGGACTAGCTTCTGTCTATTTCCCCTCTAGCCTAGAATAAGGGGTGCAGTCTGGGCTCTTCAGTCATAGCTTCTGCATTCACCTCCCAGTTGTGATACTTACATTCTAGGGCAAATTATGTCTGTCTGTCTGTCTCTCTCTCGCTTCTCTCTCTCTCTTTCTCTCTCTTCTTCTTCTTCCTTCTTCTTCTTCTTCTTCTTCTTCTTCTTCTTCTTCTTCTTCTTCTTCTTCTTCTTCTTCTTCTTCTTCTTCTTCTTCTTCTTCTTCTTCTCTCTCTCTCTCTCTCTCTCTCTCTCTCTCTCTCTCTCTCTCTCTCTCTCTGTGTGTGTCTCTCTCTCTGTCTCTCTCTCTCTGATTCTCTCTCTCTCTCTGATTCTCTTTCTCTCTCTCTCTCTCTCTCTCTCTCTCTCGCTCTCTCTCTCTCTCTCTCTCTCTCGCTCTCGCTCTCTCTCTCTCCTATGTATTCTTGTGGGACTTAGTCTCCCACCTCCTCAATCCTTCCTTTAGCATTTATCAATATGGCAACTGGGCTTGGAGCAAGTAGACTGATGCTTTTACCTAAAACCCTTAATATCTTTGCACTCATGGACAAGACACACACTCCATAGTAGGCACAGACAAGGTAGACTCTCTAAAGGAGGTAGAGATGAAATGAGTCTCTGAGGGGTAAGTGGGATTCAAAAAGGTATTGATGAAATGGAAGAGATTCTGGAGTATTTTGGATGGGATGAGTTGAACAGATGTATAGAATAAATCAGACTTTAGGGATAGATTAATGTGGTTAGAGTGGAAAGTTCATGGTGGGAAGTAATAAAAGTTAATTTGGAGCTAGATAGGGCAGAGCTTTGAATGCCAAGGCTAAAAAAAGATGACTTTTTTATCCTGAAAGTTGTGAGAAGGGATGTAACAAGATGAAAATTGCGTTTTAAGAGTAGTCTGCCATTGACATATGGACTGGGATGAAACCTTGGGGAAAGAATCAAAACAGAATACTAGTATAAAAGCCTAGTCAGGAGGTGATGGCTAGTGTGGATAGAGTAGTAGACAGGAAAGTGGGGTCAAACCTCATCTCAGACACTGCCTGGCTAGTGACCTTGGAAAACCATTCAACCTCTCTGTGCCTCAAGTTTCCTCACCTATAAATAAAAGATTGGACTTTAAAAATCTCTTTGATTTCTATGATTTTATAACTTGAGCTTAAAGACAACAGTAATGGAAATGGCCAGGTGTGATGAATCTATGATCTTATCCACTTCTTCAAATGGGTGTAGATCACCACCCATTTATACTTTCTTATCCTGCATCACCCTTGTCCATTTTGTCCCATAAGTCTTCTGAAGCAGAAGTGGGAGGAGCATGCTGTGGTTCTGACCTTGGACCTTCCTTCACATCCCTTGACTTGTATGGATGCCAATGGAACATAATAGCTATCCATACATTATCTTTTAGTTTTTGATGCATGATCTAATCCGATCTAGTCGTGCAGCTCTTTTACTTTTTTTTGAAGGGGAGATGTCTCCTAATTTTACTCTTTTTTTTTGTATTTTGAGTTTACTCAAATCTACCATTCAACTAAATTTTATTAAAATTTAAAAAAAATTACTGAGCACTACAATTGTAGTGAGCATCACCCTAAGCAAAAATAAAACATTTCCTGCTCTCAAGAAGCTTATATTTTATAGGGGAAATAATATATACACAGATAAAGATCTATAAAGAAAATACCAAATCATTTCAAGGGGGAGGGAACTCTAAACAGTCGAGGAAGGGCAGGAAAATCTCTCATGTAAGAGGTCTCTTCTGAGCTGGGCTGTGAAGGGAGCCAGAGATTCCAGAAGTAGAGCTGAGGAGAGAGTATATTCCAGACAAGAAAGACCCGTTGCACCAAAGCTCCAAGACAGATGGGATGTTATATAAGGGAGATAGTTAGCAGATCTGGTTGACTGAAATAGAGAGTGAATGAAAGGGAAAGATGCTTTGATGGGGCTGGTGATAGGAAATAATTCTGGAATCGAAGTGGGAGCCATCTATGCCAAGCTGAGGATTTTGTAGTTTATCTTAGGGGAAATGTGGAGCCATTAAATATTTTTGGGTGGCCATTGAGATGATCAGATATGTGAATATCGCTTTGGCAGCTGTGAAGGGGATGGATCAGAGATAAGAGCCTGGAAGCAGGAGGCCAATTAAAGGGCTATTGCAATCATCTTGATGAGAGGAGACAAGGGCCTGAACCTGAGAAGAGATTGTATGAGTGGAGAGAAGAGGACAGATGTGAGAGATGTTGAGTCAGTAAAGGTGATGGGACTTGGTAACTAACTGGGCATGAGGTGTGAGAAAGAGCGAAGGGCAAAAATAGCTCCAAGGTTATGAATTGGACTGATAGGAAGAATGCTTGTGCCCTCACCATACGCCTGTTAGTTGTACTTTGGGTGACTCAGAACTAGAATTTTTCAAAGACCAGCCATGCGGGATCATTAGAAATTTTTTGTTATTTATTTATTTATTTATTCATTTATTTGTTTGTTTGTTTATTTATTTTATGCCTGATTCTTCATAATCCCTTTTGGGAAAAATGCTGGAGCAATTGGCCATTTCCTTCTCCAGCTTATTTTATAGATGAGGAAACTGAGGTAAATGGAGTGAAGTGACTTATCCAGGGGGAGACAGATGGTGTCTGAGGTCACATTTGAACTCAGGTCTTTCTGACCTCAAATCTGGCTCTTAATCCACTGTGTCACCCAGCTGTCATTGTATCAGAAGACTATAGAGTATAAAAAGATGGGGCATTGCTGATTGGTCTCTGTGGTTAAAAGTACCACAACTTTCCAAAGGCAATTCAACCTGTTCTCCTCCATCTATTCGGAGCCCAGTACATTGTTCTACCTCAGTGTCTGTTTAAGATAAATGTAATAATTGTAGTTCTGTGGAATGATTTTCTAACTGGACTAGTCTGGACAATGGGCATTTTTTCATCCACTTGCTTTTTCCTGTGTGAATGGATAGATTATGATTATAGATCTTGTTTAGGAGCCTTGTTAATATTCTAGAGGTTGATGCAAATAGCATAAGGCTATCTGAAAAGCTGAACATCTGGAAGAGCTCATCATCTATAAGAAATTCCTCTTTGACTTGGCTTCCATGGTGGATACTCTCATTAACATTTATCAAGTCCCTTTAATATGCCAGGCATTGTGCCAGGCACTACCTCATTTTCTTTCTTTCAATAACTTTGTGGGATAGGTGCTATTTTTATCCCCATTCCATGGTTGAGGAAACGGAGGCAAACAGAACTTAAATGACTTAGCATCACACAGTAATTAAGTTAGTCAGATTTAACTTATTGACTTTAGGCCAACAAACTATTTGCTATGTTATTAGGTGCCCCTATTTTTTCTAGTTGTTTGTACCCCATTTTGTAAAGTTGACTTTTTGAACCCAAGAGAAAATCTTTGCATTTATCTTTATTAAATTTCATCCTATTGGATTGGATCCTGACATTTTCAGTACATGAACTATCTTCCCCAGCTGAAAAATCTGATAACCTGTCATCTATGATTTTATCCAAGTCACTTATAAAATGCTGAATCTTATAGGGTAAATATAGATCTCTGGAGAACTCCACTGGAGACTTCATTTAAGACTGATATCTAATCGTTAATAATTGATTTTGTCCATTTAATCACTCCCTAATCTGCCTGATTGTACTATCATATATCCCACGTCTTCTCATCTTTGCCATGAGAGCATGAGAAACTCTGTTAAGTTCCTTGCTGAAATCTAAATAAACCATCTCTACACCTTCCCTGATCAATAAGTACAATAACTGTCAAAGAAAGACATAGGGTTAGTTTTGCATAGCCTATTCCTCACAAAGAAACGTTGACTCTTTGTATGATCACTGCTTCCTTTTTTTGCTGTAACATTAATCATCTCTTTAATAATACATCCTAGAGTTTCCCCAGAAATCAAAGCCAATCTCTCTAGTGTATAGTTTGCAGGTTTAATTTCCTTCTAGGCTTTGAAAACTCTATTTGGTGATCACTTTTTGACTTCTCTGCCCTCTGCTTTCTCAAATAATGAGAATTTGAATGGCCTTTCCTAAGCAAATCTCCTCTATTTGTGATGAAGCCACAGAAAGATTCTTGTGGAAATCTAATGAAAAGGGAAGGGTGGAACTTTAGGTATGGCTCCATGATTTCATTTATGCCAGTTGGTGAACTAGGGTGAATGGAATGAAGGCATCTAGGCCTCAGTGTCATAAATTGAATATTGGACTTGAGAGAGAAATCTCACCTTAGACACTTACCTATTGAGTGATCCTGGGTCAATCACTCCAGCTCCATCAACCTCATTTTCCTTGTTTGTAAAGTGCTGATAATAATAACTTATCTCACAGGTTATTGAGGGTGTCCATTAAATGAACACATGTCAGCTCAACTCCCATCTTCTGCAGGAGTCCTTTCCTTGTTTCTTTGGCTACTGGCATCTTTCCCTCTGTGATTGCCTCTGTCTATTATGTGTACATTTTTAATGGGCCTAATTTTTTTTTTAGATAATATATGTACAGCATAACGCAAACTTTATTTTTTTATTATAGCTTTTCATTTACCAGATATATTCATGGGTAATTTTTCAGCATTGACAATTGTAAAACCTTTTGTTCCAACTTTCCCCTCCTTCCCCCCACCCCCTCCCTCAGATGGCAGGTTGACCAGTACATGTTAAATATGTTAAAGTATAAATTAAATACAATATATGCATACATGTCCAAACAGTTATTTTGCTGTACAAAAAGAATCAGACTTTGAAATAGTGTACAATTAGCCTGTGAAGGAAATCAAAAATGTAGGTGAACAAAAATAGAGGAATTGGGAATTCTATGTAGTGGTTCATAGTCATCTCCCAGAGTTCTTTTGCTGGGTGTAGCTGGTTCAGTTCATTACTGCTCTATTGGAACTGATTTGGTTCATCTCATTGTTGAAGAGGGAATGGGCCTAATTCTTTGCCCATTGTCTTTCCCATTAGAAAGTGATCTTCTTGAGGTCAGGACTTGTTTTTGCCTTTCATTTTATCCTAAGTGCTTAGCACTTAGTGAGGGCTTACTAAATGTAAAGCTAAAGCACTTTGAAACGTTAAAACACTATATAAATGTGTTATTTATTTATTTATATTTATAATATATAATATTTACAATATATATAATATTACATATTTATACATATATAATATACAACATAAGTAAATATATATTTATAATATTTAGCTATTATATTATGGGAAAAGAAATTGAATTACAGTGAAAAGTGAAAGGAAATGGTTTCCCCAGGTGTATTCAAAGTACCTGGCAGAACCTAGACTAGAACTCAAGTCTTTTTTCTCCTCCTACTCCATTTTTATTTAATGATGATGAGCATAATTATCATTGATATCTGCTTTAAGGTTCCCATTTTACATTCATTACTCATTTGCTTTTTAGAACAATCCTGGGAGGTAGGAGCAATTGTTATTCTCATTTTACAGATGGATAAGCTGAGGCTAAGAGAATAATGACTTGCTCAGGATCACTCAACCAATATGTGTCTCTCTTCTCTTTATTGAACAATTCCTTTCATCTCTGTAAAATTGAGGAGGTTGGAATAGACATCCTTTATGATCCTTTTTAGCTTTAAATATGAAAAGACAGGGAAAAATAAAGGCGTGATTTCCATCCTGGAGAAGCTTTTGCATTAGCTTGGGCTGATTTCTTTTCTTTCTTTTTTCTTTAAGCCCGAACCTGCTAATTTGCAGGGTTTGAAATTGTGCCAGAATCACTGTTGTCCAGTACTGAGGGTGGTTTGGAGTGAGCCATCTGCCCAATCCCTATAAACCAATCCCAACCTCCTTTGTGCCGCTGTAGGAACCCAAGTGAGGCCAGAAGAGCTGGAAGTCTAATTTAGGGTGTCTGAGGCTTTAAGGAAGCTCAGTGTGTTTGGTATCTTAATATTCCTCCTACCCCTTAATGGTGGGAGGAATTTCAAGGGACTGGAACACCCAAACAGCAGTTGGGAAGCACCACATTGACAATCGTTAATGGAGACCAGCTCAGGGAAACATCTCTTCCCCCCCTGTCCTCCCCAAGATGCCAGTTGGGCGTGACCCAAGGTTTATGACTTCAGCATATTTGATTTCTTAGAGCTCAGAGCATATGTCAAGTGAATTCTGTGTCTTTGGCAGGTTATTACACATTGAATTAGTATGATAAAATAAAAACTCTAATAAAACTGTACCGCACTCTTAAATTGTTAAAATTTATTATCAAATGTGCATAGTTATTAACTGATTTCCCATGGCTGGTGCTTGCCCAAGTGCCGAGCCAGGGAAGATGAAAAGTAACTGTCAGTGCAAGGCAGAGATGTTGCTTTTGGAATTCCCAAGAGATTCTCAAATGGGGCAGCCAGTACCTCATTTGGATCTCTCATCTCCGACTGGGGGACTCAGCATGATACAGTGGAAAATGCCTGCAGCTTTAGAGTTACAGGACTTTAATTCAGTTCCCATCTCTGACATTCATTGCCTTCAGAACCTTGGTCAGATCATGCTGATCCTCTCTGCTCCTTAACGTGCACACGTGTGAAAATAAGGGGGCAGGATTAGAAGGATTCTAAGACTCCTTCAAACTTTACATCTCGGATCCTGTGCCTGGCTCCTTTATAGTCACTGTCAGTTGTTTTCCCAAGTTATCATGCATTTGCCATCTCTCTACAGCTTATTGTACAGCTTATTTCTCATGCCTAGAATTTTCAAAGCCTTGTCTTCCACCAAAACTAAGCTTGAATCTCTTGATTTATGAAGCCTCTCAACTTCAAATTGCATACGATCTACTTGTCTTTGTGTATGCTGTAGATGCACAGTTGAATGTAGACTCCTTGAGGGTAAGGAATGGCTTCGGTTTTTGTACTCCTGGTACTTGGAACATAGCATATCCTTAACAAATGCTTGTCAAATTAATGAGTGGCTCCAAGGAAAAGAGTGCTGGATTTGGAATAAAAGGATCTGAGTTCTGCTTAATTCTTGTGTAGCTTTGGGTAAATCCCTTAACCTTGGGTCTAAGATTCCTTCTTTGTAAAATGAGGGGGTTAGATCACATGGTTTCTGAGATCCCTTCTAATTTGAGCCTGTGATTGCCTGTGAATCTCTCACTGAATTTTAGAAGGTAAACTTTACCTTCAAAGCTACAAAGAACTTTGCCCTATGGGATATTGAATCATCTCTCTATTTTCCATTGGGACATAGGGAGTCACCTCTTTGAGGTGAGAGGGATGTGGTATCAGCCAATAGGGTTCAGTTTGGATCTAATCCAAACAAACCACTATGCTCTCATTCCCATGGTTACTGAAGTAACATAAGGCAGGTTTAGGCAGGTTTTCTGTCTCTCTTCTCTCGATTCTGTTTTCCCCTTTTGAACATTGCCCTTTGGTGACATCCCTCCTTCCCTTTGTTACTTATCCCCATGGTGTTACTGATTGTTACCCAAAATATTGGCGTTTCAAAATGTACCTTGATCTACTTGATTGTTCCTAGTATATAGACTTTTGCTTCCTTGGTCAAAGCTACCTTTGATCTTTGTTCCACCTGTGCCAAAATTTATTGGTGGGTGGGTAGGGGAGAAGCCCCAGAAGGTTAGTTTCCTCCTGGGTGGGAGTTGCTTCTGCTCTTGGTGACCTTCCAGGAAAAACCCCACTCGGTCACCCCTTTCAATGTCCTTGGTCACCCATTTCAATGTCTAACCACCTTTCTCAGGATAGCACAAAACTAGAAGTGAGAGTTAACATCCCAGGTGACAGAATCAGGATCAAAACAGATCTCCAAAGGCCACAGTTTTGGACTGGGCCCTAGAATTGTCAGCAATAGATAATAACCATTTATTAAATACTACTCACGTATCAGACACTGGTAAGTGCTGGTCATTCCGATACAAAAAGAGAAATGATTCTTGCCTTCAAGGAGTTTGCAACCTAGACCAAGCTGAAAAGATGGAGGAATATGAAGCTATAGAGCTCCATCTTTCTGTTGGGAAGCTTTGTTGGACAGTGGAAAGAGTTGTAGACTGGACTTCAAATCCAGCTTCTGATGCTTCCTCGCAATGGGACATCACAAAGTCTTTCTGGGTTATGGTTGTCTCCTTTGTTAAATGGAGGCAGCAGCACTTTGAATTGCCTATCTCCAAGAGTTACTGTGGGACTTAAGTGAGATAATGGATTATAAAGTCCTTTGTCAGCTTAATATTAGCTATAATTACTAGTGAAGACTGAATATTGGTGCCTACGGTTTTATTGAAATTGAATCCATTCACCATTGTGAATCATCCTCTCTTCTACTCTGTCCACTACCCTGGCTAAAGCAACGAGGAAGCCAAGGACAAAGTGTGGACAAGGCTAGGGCAATGAGTTTTGACTGTTCGGACTCCTACAGGCACCAACCCAATTTCTTTCCGACCTTGGGCGTGGAGAAACATGCTGATGTTGCATCGTGATAGTGTAGACATAAACAATAACTAGATTATACTGTCATATTAAAAAATGTCCTATAGCCTAGCTCCAGTTATGGCATTCTACTCAACAAATCCCAGTGCTTTTCTATTGACTATTAAGTGAAATTCAGGGCCCTCCCCCATCCCTTGTTTTCAAAGCTCACTATAACGTGTTGTCGACTTTCTTTTTCAGTATTGCCTCCCACCCATCTAAGAATCTCAAAGTTGGATAGGACGTCAGATACCATCTGGTCCCAATCCATTCTTGAAAAAGAATCTCCCTCTGGAACCTCAATAATGTGCCATCCAGCATTCTCTTGAAGATTGGATACTCACTAGCTCCTGGAGCAGCCCATTTCACTTTAGGGATTGTCATCATTTAGAAATTGTCTTAAAGTTAAGAAAAGAATCTACCTCTCTATTTCTACCCATTATTCCTAATTTTGTCCTTTTGGGTCAAGCCCAGCAAGACCAACTCTCCTACATATCAAGTCCCTTCAAGCTAACATATATCTCCTCAGTTTTTTCTTCTCCAGAATTAACATTCCCAGTTCTTCCAACCAGTCCTTATAAGCCATGAACATAAGCTTTTATAGCATTCTGGTCCCTGTTCTCTGGATGCTTCCCAATTTATCAGTCTTTTAACCTCAAATGCAGTGTTTAGGACTACACATAATGCTCTTGATGAGTGCATAGTAGGACAGGACCCTGGATGCTTCCCAATTTATCAGTCTCTTACCTCAAATGTGGTCTTCAGGACTACACATAATACCCTTGATGAGTGCATAGTAGGACACCCTGGATGCTTCCCAATTTATCAGTCTTTTACCTCAAATATAGTGTTTAGGACTACACATAATGCTCTTGATGAGTGCATAGTAGGACAGGATTACTCCCTCTCTCAGCCTGGACACCCTACCTCTCTTTCTAGAGTCCAAGACTGCATTCATTTTCTGACTGCCATATCTCCTGACTTACAATGAGCTAAGAGTCCATTAAAACCTTCACTTTTTTTTCAGATGAACTGCTTTATAACCACGTAAAGGTGATTTTAAAAAAATCCAAGTGTCTTGAATTTTATCTTAGATTCAGGTCAATGTTTTAGCTCAAAGGTATTTAACTTGGAGTCTGCGAATCTCTTCAAAACATTTTGATAACTGTGCTTCAGTATAATTGGTTCTCTTTGTAATCCTCTATATTTTTATTTTATGCTTTAAAATCATGATTCAGACAAGGGGGTCCATAGACTTTTCCAGATTGCCAAAAGACTCCATTGCACAATATCCATGAAGAACTTCTCTCAGCCTGCTAAGATCTTTCTGGGTACAGACTCTGTCAAACCATGTGGTAGTTGTCTCTGCCAGCTTGGTGCCATCTACAAACTCTCTGTACCTGTTCTATATTCCACCCAAAGAACAATTCATTGCTCCATGAATACACTCTACTCTTCCTCACCTTTGCTTTATTCCAGTGTCCTCCCTTTTTAGCTCTGTCTATTTAGACTCTGCTTAGTTTTTAAAACCCGGCTCCAATGCCACTTTCTCCAAGGAAAATCATTGGTTATCTGTTCGATCACATCTAAACTCTTCTGCCTCTTTTCTGTATTTTATGGTTCTTTTGCCTTACACATATAGAGGTTGTGTTTCTATCCTCTCCCTTTATTTCACCAACACCTTTTCAAAAAAGCCCATTTACTCCAACCTAGGATCTCCTATAGAATCTAGCATAGAAGTTGGTATGGTTAAGCATTCAAAAATCATTGGTTGTACTGAACACAGAGAAGAGGTTGGAATCAATCATCCAGGTTGGCTACAATCGTATTTTCTCTAAATATGGCCAACAAAGCTTCAGAGAGATAGACTGAGGCATCCTGAAGAAGTTCAGCCTTTAATATGCTCTCTTACTGGCTCCCAGGAGACACTATCAATTCACCAAGAGTCTGCTCACGTCCTTTATAATCCAGGAGGCTGGAGGAGACTGTATCAATGCCGAGCTGGGTTCCTGAGCCAAAGTCATCCGAAAGAATGATGATCTTTTCTGGACTAGGGAACAATATTTTTGGATGACTAGGAGATTGTTCCAGCCTCCTAATTTTTTTCAAAGGAAATCTTGAGGTGAAGGAACTCAAGGGGTTCAGTGTGATGTATCCATATCAAATGAGGAATGAGGTAGAACAGTGGGGGAAAATACTGGATTTATAGGCGGAAGACCTGAGTCTGAATCTCATCTCCATCCTTTGCCAGCTATGACCTTGAAAGTCATTTCATCGCTCTGAACATCAGTTTCCTCATATGTAAAATCAAGTTGTTGAGCCATTTGGTCCTGAATTGATTTTTTCTGTCTATTAGGAAGCCTCTCTTCTTTGTAGTAGATTTGGCATATTGGGTTAATTAAGCAACGAGGTACTTTAGGTTGAGAACTGGGCTTTCTTTTTGTATTCAACAGTGGGAAATAAAAATAGAAGCTGGCATTTATATAGTGTTTTAACAATTACAAAGCATTTTACATTTATTATTTTATCTTTTCCTTATGACAGTCCCATGAGATATTAAGGCTCACATTTTATAGATGAGCAAATAAATGGAGCTTCAGAAAAATTGAATAACTTGCCCAGGATTAGACAATTAGTGTGGGATTTGACTATATCAGCTACTCCAAATCCAGCCCTTTAAACACCATGGCACACTGTATCTCTAAAGAAGGACAGGGCTGGGCCCATAGGTGGGTGGGGATCCTTGTGGCCGCAGGACCCCTGGTTGGAAGATTTTGGGAGCGTTCTCAGGCTGTTGTTGGACAGGATGCTTCTTGGCCATGGTTTCTGACAGTAATCCCCATTAATGAAGCCTGTGTGACTAATGAACACCGAGTGCTCAGGAAGAGCTTTTTGGTTTTCTGAGTCCCACGCCAAGGTTGCCACCAAAAAGAGAATAAGCATTTAGAAAATAATTACACATCTGGACGAATCTGTTTCAGTCTACTGGCTGGAATATAATCAAATTAAAATATAATGAATACATTCAAACACACAATGCCTGATTAAGTAGTCACTTAGGAACAGGAATTTCCTGAAAAAGGAAGCAGGTTGCTAACCAGGGCTATAGTCTGTGAAAATCTGGGTTCCAGAAGCCCTTGGGAATAGAAAATCGCAACACGATTGTAATTTATCTTCTTGTCACTTTTCATTTCTGTCCTAATTTACTCCCCCCTGATCCCTGCCTCCTCCCCCAGTTTCAGTCTGTTTTGGGTAATGTAGGCATGCTGGGTAGCTTAAAAATCATGCTTTTATTTTTCAGAATTGAATCCATTCCAAAATGTGCACCTACTATGTGCAAGGCACTATATTAGAAAGTGTAGGTGTGAGGGGGTACAATGACAGTTTCTATCCTCACGAGGCTTACTTTCCATTGAGGGATACAGAAGAGTATGACCATCTGGGGCAACCATTAGTGAATGATTGAGGAACAATCATTAGTAAATGATTGAATGACAATCATTTACTAATCCCCTACTATGTGCCAGCCAAAATGCCGAGCAGAGGGGGGAAAAAGACAAAGATGAAGTTGTCCTTGTCCTTTGTCAAGGAAGACAATGCATACACACATATACACATAGGACAGGAGACAACAAACATATATATATACAGACATTATACTCACATACTTCTACACAAACACAAAACATATCTACACAATATTCCTACACATATACACATACAAACGACATATATAATGACAAGAAATATATGCATAAACACATGAACATACACACATACACATACATTATATATCTATTATACTCACATACATATATACAAACACAAAACATTCACACAATAGTAATACATATATATGCATATACTTACATACGTAATGGCAGGAAACATCAAATATATATATACATACACACATATATATATCTCTTATACTCACATATATATATATATATATATATATATAAAACACAATTACAAAACATTTCTACACAATATTTGCACACATACATGATAATCTACATATGTATAGACAGGAAACACCAAGCATGTACATATAGGTGTAAACACACACATACACATATATACATACACACATCATAGATCTATTAGATTCACATACGTATCCACAAAACATATCTACACAGTATTAACACACATAGACACGTACTTACATATAATGACAGGATGCATCAAACATATATACATACATACACATATATATCTCTTATACTCACATACATATGCACAAACACCTACATATAAACTGACAGGAAACAACAAACATATATACATATATGTGTAAACACATATACATGGATACACACATATAAGTATATAGAAAATAAATACAAGGTCATTTGGGAGGGAGAAAAAAAAGGGAGGGCACAAATGTGGAAGATTGGGAAGAGTTTCATGTAGAAGGAGGTTATCTCAGTTGTTTGTCCTTCATTCTCAAAGATGACCGTAACATCAGGGAGGTGATGTCATGACTTACAAGTGAGTTGGTTTTAAGTAAGGGGGGGCGGCTTTTCTCAAGTCATCTGGGTTCAGTGGCCAAATACAGAGCTGGACAACTGGAGAAGGCCCTGGATGCAGTGGGAGACCTGGGCCTTTTTAAGCTCAGGTCTTTCCCAGGCCTTGGGCTAAGCTCTAAGAGGAAGAAGTGAAGAGAAAATGGCTTCCACTCATGGAGGATGGATGACCAGGGCAAAGACCCAAAGATGGGAGATGTAGACTTGCGAGTCAGCAATAGCAAGTGTTGCCTAGGCTGTGCAATGTATAAATGGGGGGATATTCCATAAGATGGGGAAGGGTAGATGAGGGCTGAATTATGAAGGGGGTTAAAATGCCTAAAAGAGGCTTTAAGGTATTTGACTTTAGAGGAAGAGGAAGCTGTGGGAATCTCCTGAGCAGTGGGGTGATTTAGTACTACTTGGGATTTGGGAGCACCATTTTGGTAGCCGAGTGGCTGGATGGAGAAGACAAGGTTCCCCAGAGCAGCTGAGCATTGAAGGCAGACAAAGTTGGGAGGTGGAGATGAGGAGGATGGACTTTTGAATTCAGAGGGCAGCTGGGCTGTGTTTCAGAAGGGGCCAAGCACAAAATGGAGTGGAAAGTTAAGTGTGAGCCTGCCGAAGGAGGCTGTATTTTGTCCTGCGGACAATGGAAAGCCACTGAAAGCTTTTAGTCAGGAGAATATTATGGTCAGACCAGTGCTTTGGGAAGGCATGGAGGGTGGATTGGAAAAGGCAGAGGCTGGAGGGAGAAAGCTCATGTAGGAGATTTTTGCAATAGTTACTGGCTATGTGAAGACTTTCGCCCTTACAGGCACTATATAAATGTTGTTAGTATTATATTATTATTCCTTGAATAAAGAGAAAGGAAAAACTCAGATACGTAAGGGAAAAACCAATGGATCGATTGGACGTGGTGATGTAATGATTGCAATGTCTAAGCTAAGTAACTGAAATCTGATACTCTCATCAGAACTAAGGAAGTCTGGAAGAGGGACAGGTCTAAGTGGAGGAGATAATCAGTCCAATTCTGGACAGTTTGAATTTGAGATGCCTCCAAAGAATAATGTCAGTCAATAAACATTTATTAAGCACTTATTATGTGCCAGATGCTATGCTAAGCATTAGGGATACAAAGAAAGGCAAAAGGCAGCAAAAAATAGCTTACAATCTAATGAGGGAAAACAAGTGCCTGTGTTCTAAGCACTGAGCTAAGCAGCTTACAAATATTTTATCATTTGATCCTCATAGATCCCTTCCATGGGAAGTTGATGCTATTATTGTCCCCATTTTAAAATTGAGGAATCTGAGTCAGACAGATATTAAGTTACTGGCCCAGAGTCATGCAGTAAGTATCTGAGATAAAATTAGCACTCAAGCCTTCCTGATTCGCATTCACTTATATCCACAAGTACAGGTTTATATCATTGTGTCCCCTAGCTATCTAACACCAAGAATCATTCAATTCTAAATTCGATTATTCAACCAATAAGCATTTATTAAACTCCTACTATGTGCCATATACTATTCTAGGTGCTGAAAATATAGACGAAAGTAAGACAGTCCCTGACCTCAAAATGCTTAATAAACACACACTATGTGCAGGGCCCTGGGATTAGTTTGCTCTCAATGAGATTACATTTTAACAAAGGTGACAGCACAAAATACATAAATCTATACAAAATAGATGCCAAATAAACATAGTTAATATCACTTCACATAAAAGTTCTCTGAGACTTGTAAGTAACATTAGGCAGTTTATTCTTTGCTTTTTTATAGTGTAGGCTGTTTAAAGATGGCCCTGGGCCTGTGGGGTTTTTGTATTTTTATAGCTAGAAGAAAATCAAAGGCCAGCAGAAGGTAAACCATGTCCTCATTAAGGTAGAAATAGAGAGGCTGAGAATTACCTTATATTTAATAAGGCTAACCCCTCTTCAGACAGTTTGAATATCTTCCTTCCTTCCTTCCTTTCTTCCTCCCTCCCTCTCTCCCTCCCTCCCTCCTTTCTTTCTTTCTTTCTTTCTTTCTTTCTTTCTTTCTTTCTTTCTTTCTTTCTTTCTTTCTTTCTTTCTTTCTTTCTTTCTTTCTTTCTTTCTTTCTTTCTTTCTTTCTTTCTTTCTTTCTTTCTTTCTTTCTTTCTTTCTTTCTTTCTTTCTTTCTTTCTTTCTTTTTCTCTCCCTTCCTCCCTCCCTCCCTCCCTCCCTTCCTTCCTTCCTTCCTTCCTTCCTTCCTTCCTTCCTTCCTTCCTTCCTTCCTTCCTTCCTTCCTTCCTTCCTTCCTTCCTTCCTTCCTTCCTTCCTTCCTTCCTTCTTTCCTTCCTTCCTTTCTTTCTCTCCTCCTCCTTCTCCTTCTTTTCTTTTTCTTCTCTTCCTTCTCCTCCTCCTCTTCCTCTTCCTCCTCCTTCTTTTTGGTATATTCTATTGTGTTTTGACCTGAAACATTTAGACCTTGTTATATCAGAGTCTAACTGACACCTTTGGGATTGTGACACTTGGGTGGAGAAGTGCTGGCTTAAGCAATGGGGAGTTTGGCATCTCAGTTTATGTAGATGAGGATGCTGGCAACTAGGACACTGTAGGGAAAAGCAGGAATTGTGGAGTTTCCTTCCCCTTCCTCCTAATTCCCCAATCTTGGTGCTTTGTTGACAGTCTAGAATGCTTATCCTGTTCCTTACTGAGACTCCAACATTTCCCTTCAGTCTCAGCCTTCAGGATAAGATTTGTTCCATGCAGAGCTGCCTGGGGACCATTTCTCTGAATGTGCTCATTCATGCTCTGTCCATGTCCTGTTGAAGGTGACCTAAAGGCTCCAATGGCACTTTTGAGGGATTAGCCTTGTGTAAAAATGTGAGTGGGAGATGCTGTCCTTTCTTCCGTATTCTCTTGTCCTATTTTATACTTAATGGTATAAGGTCATGCTGTGTCAGGCTCTCAACTGCCAGGTGAAGTAAGCTATAGCTATGATAGCCTCCCTGCCTCCAACCTCTCCCTCCATCAGTTTCACATGATCACCACATAATTCACTCTCCTCTCCCAAAACCTAAACACCCTATTGCCTCTGAGTTCAAACTTGTTAGTTTAGTATTCAATTCTCTTCCCTTCCCCATCCCTCAACACTTGACCCTAACATAAATTTCTAGTTTTATCTCCCTTTATGCAATTTTTTTTTGCTAATCCAACTATTCCTAGTCACTCTTCCCAAGTTGTCATGTTTTTTATCTGTCATTCTCCTTATCATTCCCCTCCCACTGTCCAAATCTTTAAGAAAGGCTCAGAAAAAATCCCAGTCCTCCATGGAACCTTATTTGGATCGCTCCAGCTGGGGAGAACTTGAGGTATCATAGACTTCGAGCTGTTGAGAGTTAGTGTTGGGTTTTCCACTGATTAATGGTAGCCCATGGCCCTTGGCTCCTTTTCCAAACAAATTTTGGCTCCAGAGTGAGTTTCCATCATCAATACTGAGTTTTCCCATGGAGCCAATGATCACTGGATGATGGGCATCCTTTTGTTTCCAATGATCTTGTATTACTTAATCTCTGTTGGGTTGTAAAGCACCTCTCTTCCTCTTGAACCCACCTTCCCCACAGGTAAGCACTTTAAGGACAAGGACAGTTTCATTCTTCTTCCTAGGAGAGTGTTTGGAAGATAGTTGGCGCTTAATAGATATGTGCAGTATTAAGTAATAGACATGACTAAGATAAGAGAAGCCACATTGGACATATGTCCCTTGTTTCCTAGGACCTGGGGCATAGTATCCTTGGTTGTGATGGGGAATCTTAAAGGTCAGATGTTTTTGATAAGATGAATCCCTAAATGATTTCAACAAAACCACTATTTCTTCATCTTTTAACATTTCCAGAATTAAACGAGATTGGTGCTGGGGTTAGGTGGCCCAAGGCCCTCCGCTTAGGAGGAGATACCATTTTTTAATTGACTTGTCCATTTATTTCTTATGCTCTTGCAGCTGCTTAATTTTCTGGATCTGGGAAATGAGGTCTCCTCAAAGTGGTTTAGAATTTCTTTTCAGCATTTTCCTTTCCCTGTGTTGCTGTAAATCCTTCTCACTAATTAGCAATAATTGGCAGTCTCTTCAATTTGAGTTCTTTGGGTTTTTGATTTAACATCACTGTAGATTTATAATTGGGAGGGATATTAGTCCAAACTCCTCATTTTATTCTGTTAAAAATATTGGTTGTCAAATCAACAAATAAGCATTTATTAAGCACCTACTGTGTGCTAAGCACTGTGCCAGATGCTGAGAATATAGCTCTTGTCCTCAAGGAGTATATATTTGAATAGGAAAGACAAGACAAAGATTGACACAAGATTTACAAGAGTAGATGTAGGGTGATCTGAACAGAGAAGGTACCATCAGTGGAGGGCACTGGGAAAGACCTTTTGCAGAAGATGGGGTTTTGAGGTGAATCTCGAAGGAAGCCAAGGAAATGAAGAGGGAGTGTTGATGGGCAAGGACATTGTCAGCACAGGAGACAGCCCTAAAGTGGGGATGTTTGAGGAGCTGCCAATAGACCATCATGGATCTCCAAGTGCTCAGAGGAGGAGAATGCAGGAGAAGATGAAGAGCCAGAGGAATAAAGCATGGCTTTCTGTAGAAGGTGGCTTCCTTGAAGGAAATGAGGGGTTCTTAGAAGGGGAGATAAAGAGGAAAAGCTTTCCAGGGATGGAGGACGCAAAGGGTATTTCCTGGAAATGGGAGTCTTCACATCATCAGTGAAGAAAAGCAAGGGACCAGAGTTTCTGAAGGGGAGTGATGTATAGTGATGTTGAAAAGTGAGATTGGGGTCAAGTTTGGAAGATTTAAAAAATCAAACAGAAGAAGTGATGTTAGCTTTTCAAGGTCATGGTGGGAAAATAGCTTGCCAGGATTTGCATTTTTGAAGGTCTATGGAGAATGGACTGAACTGGGTAGAGAATGGAGGCAAAAAGATCTCTTGGGAGGCCACTGCAATTGTCTTGGTTAAAGCTAATAAGGGATTGGTTGTATTTGGAACCAATGTTCCCAAAATTAGGAAACCCCCTAACTTTTCAGCAGAGGAGAAAGGGTGTCTTGTTTAAGGCCATACACCTTGTTCTTTGAATCCCTCTTTGAACCTGGATCCTTTTTTTCTCTCTACTGTACAATCTCTGTCTCCTGAGGGCAAATCCCTTAGAATCTGGGCAGGCAGAGAAGATGCAGGTGGTTTTGTTTAGAAGTTCTTTTGAGGATCTTATTCCCTTCTTGGGTGAACTCAAGTAGTTTTCGGCCTATGAGAGTGCTGTGGTGGTCAAAGAGGGAGGTGATGTGAGAGAACACAGGACTAGGAATCAAGGGAATTGGGATCTAGTCCTAGCCCTTCTGCTTACCACCTTTGTGGCATTGGTAAGTCACTTCCTTTTGTGTGCCTCAGTTCCCTCTCTTCAGGATGAGACAGAAAGGTTGAAGACTTTCCAAAGACTCTTCTAGCCCTAGTATTTTGTGAGCTGCCCCTTTTGTGATTTGTTTTGTGGGTAGGTTTTGACTCTTAGGCAGAACTACCTTTGTCCTCAGTATGGTGTCATTGGGAGGTGTGGAGAAGGGTGAGCTTGACACCAGAATGCATTTATATAGATTTATATACATATATATGGTCCCAGGCTTGGGCGTAATAAGTACATATTTAAGGAGGATATTATAAGGACTTTGGCTCAAAATATCTCTTTTTAAAACCTCCTCTGGTGCTTGAATTTCTTAGCACTAGAATAATAGATTCATAGTTTTATAGCTGAAAGGGACCTTAAAGATTATCTTGTCTATAATTCCTTCATTTTACAGCTGAGGAAACTGAGGCCCAGGGAAATTAAGTGATTACCCTTTGTCATACAGCTAGTAAAGGTCTATCATGAGATTTGAACTGAAGTTTCCAAGTGTAACACACTATCCACTAGGCCACATTACCTACCCCTTTCTTGGGCACTTAATGCTGGAAGTGTCCTTGTTTTATCTATATCTATATCTATATCTATATAAATATATCTATAAATATATCTATATATCTGTATATATATATATATATTTACTTTTAGTATCGTTTTTGACAATTTTCTCTCTCCCTTCCTTTCCTCTTCTCTCGCCAAGACAGCAATCTGATATAAGTTGTACACATACAATCATATTCATGTTGTGAAAGAAGAATCAGAACAAAAGGGGAAAACCACAAGAAAGAAAAATCAACCATCAAAAAAGTGAAAATAGCATGATTCAATCTGCCTTCACTCTCCATAGTCCTTTCTCTGGATGTGGATGGCATTTTCCATCGTGGGTCTTTTGGAATTGTCTTTGATCATTGTATTTCTGAGAAGAGCAAAGTCTCTCCTGGTTAATCATTTTCACTATGTTGCTATTGCCATGTACAATATTCTCCTGCTTTTGTTCACTTCACTTAGCATCAGTTCCTGTAAGACTTCCCAGGTTTTTCTGAAATCAGCCTGCTCATCATTTCTTATAGAACAATAGTAATCCATTATGTTCATATACCACAATTTGTTCCCTTAATTGATGCACATTCTCTCTATTTCTAATTCTTTGCCACCACAAAGAGATGTTGCAAACATTTTTGTACATGTGAGTCCATTTGCATTTCTTTTTTCCATGATCTTTTCCATTTCTTATGATCTTTTTGGGATACAGACCTAGTAGAGGTCAAAGGATATTCACAAAATGCTTTTTACATTCTATAGTTTACAATTTAATTACAATTGTAAATTTACAATTTACAAAATTACAAAAATGTTACTATGTCTGTGGGCATAGTTTCAAATTGTTCTCCAGAATTAGTGGATCAGTTCACAACTCCACTAACTATGCATTTGTATTCCAATTTTTCCATATCCTCTCCAACATTTATCATTTTCCTTTTCTGTCATGCTAGTCAATCTGATAGTGATAGGTGGTACCTCAGAGTTGTTTTAATTTGCATTGAAAGTTACCTTAGAGATAATTTTGTTTAATCTCATTTCACAGAGCAAGAAATTGAGAAGTAAATGATTTGCTAAGGGACACACTGTGTGTAATCATTCTGTAGATACTCCATTTTTAGAAAGTGAACTTTCTTTGTTGTTCAGTGATTTTTTTTTAGTCATGTTCAACTCTTTGTTACCCCATTTGGGATTGTCTTGGCAGAAATACTGGAATAGTTTGCTGTTTCCTTCTTTAGCTCAATTTACAGATGAGGAAAATGATGGGCACGTAACCTTGCTTCCTCATCTGCTTAGAGTCACCCAACTGTTTGGTGCTAGATTTAAATTCAGGAATCTTCCTTACTCCAGACCTGGCTCTCTGTCTGGTTCACCACCTAGTTGCCCAGGGCTTTCTGGCGTCCTTCAAATTACACTCTATAAAAAAGATATCTAGCCTTAGCATTTTGTAAGATCGTCTCCTTCCTCCCCAAATTCGGAGGCTGTTGCTAGCTCACCACTCTAACCTGCTACAGTGAAATTTGGCAGAGCTCAACAATGCTCTCTGCATTGTCTTATTATCAAGAACGCCAGACGCACTTTAATATAAAACCAACCTGGTGTTTGCAGAACATTTTCATTTTATCTGGCCTTGCACACAGATGGTAGTCTCCAGAGGCCAAATTCAGAAAGTACTTCCATGGTTGGAAGTGGAGAACTTCTGGATTTCCATTTGAATAGAATTAGGCTTGTGTTTGCCTGTGTTAAGAAGCCTTAATAGTTAAGAGGTGGGAGTTGTCCAGGGTATTCTACTCCTTTACTGTATGATCTTGTAAATCCTTTCCCCTTTTTGGACCTCTGTTGGTTCCCCATGAAAAGTGAAAGGGTTAGATGTAATGACCTCAGATCTCCCTCCCACCTCTGACATTCTCTAATATTTTAGATGAACTGGGGGTAAGTCTAGAAGAGATGCCAGATTCAATCATTCTGGAGAGGGATTTGAAACCGTCCCCAAAGGGCTATAAAACTGTGTCTATCCAGCAGTACCATTACTAGATCTAGACCCCAAAGAAATCATTAAAAAGACAAAAAGACCCACATGTAAGAAAATGGTTAGAGCAGCTCTCTTTGTGGTGGCAAAGAACTGGAAACTGAGTGGGACTGGGGAATGGCTGAACAAATTGTGGTATATGAAAATAATGGAATACAATTATATATAAGAAATGACAAGCTGGCAGATTTCAGAAAAACCTGGAAAGACTTACATGAACTGATATTGAGTGAAGTGAGCAGAACCAGGAGAGCATTCTATACAGGGATAGCAACGTTGTGCGGATGATCAACTTTGATAGATGGAGCTCATCTCAGCAATACAATGATCTAAAGCAATTCCAAAAAACACATGATGAAAAATGCTGCCCACATCCAGGGAGAGAACTATGGGATCTGAGGGCAGATTGAAACATACTATTTTCATTTTTTTTTCTTGCGATTTTCCTCTTTTGTTCTGATTCTTTCACATGACTCATGTGAAAATATGTTTAATATCATTGTACATGTGTAACCTATATCAGATTGCTTGCCATCATGGGGAGGAGGGAGTGGAGAGAGGGAGAAAAATGGAAATCAAAATTTTATCAAAGTTGAAAACTGAAATTATAATTAAAAAAAGAAAGGAAAAGGATAAAAAGAAGAGATGTAAAAGTACTTTGTAACCAAGGAAGAATGATAGGGTAGCATGAACTTATTCCCATTTTTCAGATTTAGGATAAGATTTCATGGGATCATAAACCTGGAAATGGGGTCCCTGGGGCCAAGCTAATCTTTTTACAAATAAGGGAAATGAGATCCACTCACATTAAGTGATTATCACAGGGTCCCCCAAGTCGTGTCAGGGATAGGATTTAAACTTTGGTCTCCAGAAGCAGTGGGTTTTCTTTAAGTGCATTTGTAGGGGGAATAAAACCATGCTTCTTTTCTTCATGGTGCTACAATTAAGCAATTACCCATTCAATCTATAAATAGTTATTCATGACTTTCTATGTGCCTCACACTGTGTTAAATGTTGGGAATGCAAAGAAAACAGCTTCTTCCCTTAGGGAAATTATGCTTTAATTGTAGAGAAACCATGTACCATGCCCTTGTGGGATCGATTAAAAGACCTGGAGATGGTTAATCTAGAGAAGTGAAGACTTGTGGGAAGACTGTAGCTATTACCTGGAGATGGTTAGTCTAGAGAAGAGAAGACTTGTGGGAAGACAGTAGCTATTACCTGGAGATGGTTAATCTAGAGAAGTGAAGACTTGTGGGAAGACTATAGCTATTACCTGGAGATGGTTAGTCTAGAGAAGAGAAGACTTGTGGGAAGACAGTAGCTATTACCTGGAGATGGTTAATCTAGAGAAGTGAAGACTTGTGGGAAGACTGTAGCTATTACCTGGAGATGGTTAGTCTAGAGAAGAGAAGACTTGTGGGAAGACTGTAGCTATTACCTGGAGATGGTTAGTCTAGAGAAGTGAAGACTTGTGGGAAGACAGTAGCTATTACCTGGAGATGGTTAATCTAGAGAAGTGAAGACTTGTGGGAAGACTGTAGCTATTACCTGGAGATGGTTAGTCTAGAGAAGAGAAGACTTGTGGGAAGACAGTAGCTATTACCTGAAGATGGTTAGTCTAGAGAAGAGAAGACTTGTGGGAAGACAGTAGCAATTTTCAAGGACATGAATGGGTGGTGAAAAAGGCATTCAATATGGTATCTTGCCTCAAAGGGCAGAATTGGGAACCATGGATGGAATTCACAAAGACATAGCATATGCATGTCTAACAGGAGGAAATATCATTAATCATGAGAATTAGCCCAAAGTAGAATGGGCTTACTTGGGAGGGAAGGAGTTCCCTCACACCAGAAGCCTTCAAGCAATGGTTGGATGACCACATGAAGAGGGAATTCTTTTTTCAGAAGGAATTGAACTAATGACCTCTGAGGTTCCATCCACTTGCAGAAGTCTGGGCTTTTTCAGTGGTTTATCTTAACACTGAGAAGCATCTGCTACAGACTCTCTATTCCTAGGTACAGGCCATATCAGGAATGAAGTCCAGGCCCAGACCACAATTAGTAGTAGTTTTCTTCTTTCTTAGAAATAGGATTTAGGAATCTCCCTTTGTCCTCTGCCAAGAGTCCTCCAGGAGAGATACACATTATCATGTACTCTCAGGGGTAAGTTAGTCAACTCCAATGAAGGAAGATTGGGATGTTCCCATCTTCTTTATTAATCAATCAATCAAAGTATTTAGTAAATGCCTACTATGTACTAAGCCGTTAGTTTCTAGAAATATAAAAAAAACAAAACAAAACAATCTTTATATCCTCAAAGAACTTAAATTTGAGTGAATATAATCATCCCTCCATCCATAAATCAATCAATATTTTTTTAGTGCATTGTTCCAAGTTCTAGAGAGCTGGATATAGAACTAGAAAGGATCCCAAGAGACTCTCTAGTCTAGTGGTCTTAACTAGGGATCAGCAGACCTCCAAAGGGTCTGTGAATCGCTTTCAAGTTGGTTTGTGAGTTTGGATGGGAAAATATATCTTTATTTTCATTCAGTGAAATTTAGCATTTCCTTCAACTACTCAGGTAGACTGTGAACATTATTCTGAGCAGGGATCTAGAGGCTTCATCAGACTGCCTAAAGGGTCTGTGAGACACAGAAGAATAAGAATCCCTAATCTAGGGCAATGATTGCATTTTTCAAGTGAGGAAATTGAGATCTGAATGTTTCAGAATCAGAGATTCAGCACTGAATGGGACCTCAGAGTCCATGGAATCTGGCTTTTCATATTACAGATAAAGAAACTGAGACCAAAAGAGCTTGTGTGGCTTCCTCATGGTCTCACAGCTAGGAATAATTAAGAGAATCCTTGGGTTATTTAGTCCTTCATTTTATTGAGAGGGAAATCCAGGAACTCTTTGCCCCATGGAGAGGATTGCCTCTACACATTATCTACACTGTTTTTGCTTCTCTTGGTAGCTCTCATTCAGAATTTATTCATCCAGTGATCCATTCCCAGATCCTCTGAAAAACTAATTATTGTTAATGTGATCTTGGGAAAGTCCCATGCCCTAGTTTCCTTCTTTATAGATATAAGAGGTTGCGCATTCTGACTCCAAGTTGAGATCACCGTCTGTTCTTCCCTATGTATTCTTTGGGTTTTGTTTTCCTAATCAAACTACCTTGCAGGAAGGGGCTACTCCTTCTCCTCTGTAACCCCCATAGTCCCTAGTATAGGAATAGTTTTGATTGATAGCAAGGGCTCAGGAAAGTGGGTGGGGGTAGGCTAAAGGGCAGCTAAGTGGCAAGAGTACTGGTAGGTGATCAGGAGACCTGACTGACTGTGTGACATTGGGCAAGGTCCTTCCCCTCTCTGAACCTGAGTTTCCTCATCTAGAAAATGAGGGCATTGGGCTGAAAGATCTCTAAGGTCCCTCCCAGCTCCAAATCTTAAGAGTTGTTTTGATGGAGGGATAAAAGTGTGTTGCTCCAGGCCAGGGAAAGCAGCATTCTGGGGTCTGCTGGGAATTAGCCAGAAACTAAAACCATTAGGACTTTTACTTAGAGACCAGCCTTTGGAAAGCTTTTTAAATGATCATGAATTTGCAAGTTGACTTTGGAAGGTCAAGCCCATGTTTTTATTTCTTCCCATTCTTTCTCCTGCTACTCCTTTCCATCCCTCTGCTCCATTTCCCCCTTTAAAATAAAGAAACAGCTATCAATTTAGGGATTTGGATGGATTCAACAAGTAGTGAATACCTACTGTGTGCTCAGCTCTGTGTTGTAGGAAATGCCAAAAAGGGAAAAGAGTCCGTCTCTGTCCTTGAGCAGGAATTTTTTTTTGGGGGGGAGTGGAGGGGGGGTATGTAATATAGATGTTCCTTCTCTTTCCAAATTTGGACTCTCCTCACCTTCGTTGCACATCAGCTCTCCCATCCTGTCTATGAAACATCATTCTAATTCCAGACTCTTATCCACTGACCCAACTAGCTAACTTATTAAATCCATACTACACGTCAATTACAACTAAATCATGAATAAAAACCCAAACGAATATTTATTAATTGCCAACTGTATATAATCCAATCCAATTCAATCAATAGTCATTATTGTTTACCTTATATAATCCAATCGAATTCAAGCAACATTTATTGATTGCCTGCTGTGTGCAGCTCAATCCAATTTAACCTACATTTATCATTTAGGCAGCTACTGTATGTAATGTAGACTTGGAACCAACAATACCTGAGTTTCAATCCTGTCTCAAATTCTTACTTCTGTGGGTGCTTCCAGGCAAATCCTCCAAACTCTCAGAGCTCTGGCTTCCTTATCTGTAAAATGAGGTAATAATAACACGTACTTTATAGGATTGTGTACATCAAACAAGACAATATACATAAAGCACTTTGCAAACCTCAAATAGCTAGATGAATGCTCCTTCTTATTAAAGGCCTACTCTTGGCAATTTAATTCAACCAATAGTTCCTAAGCTTTTACTGTGGGTGACCCAATTCAATAAATGCTTATTAAATTCATAAAATTCAATGCATATTTATTAAGTGCCTACTCAATCACAATTCAATCAATATTTATAAAGGAAACCAATTAATATTATTATATATTTGTATTTACCGTAATATTAATTATAATTATTTCAAATAATTTCTATGTAATTATATTTAATATGTCATTTACACACACATATTTTCTGAGCTCATGGACCCTAATTTTAGAGCTCTTGCCCTGGAATGATCAGAGTTTTCACAAGTGAGGTGCTATAGGATCTGAACCTAGAGGACAAGGGCAGGTTAAAAGCATCCCTAAGGCCCAGATATTCCAGGCGGTGAGACTGCCTTCCCACCGTCACAGCTTTGATGAGTGCAGGAGAGAAGCTCTTCCCCACTGAGTACAGTGACAGTGGGATGGGGCAGCCAGTCTCCGGGGTACTGGAGGAGGTGACACAAAGCAAGCTACTCAGCAGTACTTTTCCTACATGGACACCAATCTTTCTCCCCTGAAATCTACTCTTATAACCTTTAATGTTTTCCAGTCTTCTGAGAAATGTCATGGCAACTAAAAGCATACTTGAAAATAAAATAAAATGTCTTTCTTTGTGTGTTCTGTTAATGCTTCTAGAAACTTGGGTTCTGTTGATTTGTTTAACTAGATTGCCAAAAGAACACTTTGAAGAGGGGAGATGTTCACTTGCTTGTCCAAGGGAAGGAGGTTCGATCTCTTGAAAAACCTAGGGAGATCTTCCTAGGGCTAGGCAAATGGCACTTTGTTCAGGGCACTGAAATTTACTGGATGCTGTCAGCACCATTTGAGCATGTACCCTGCATGATCTCTCAGAATGTCCCAAACCAATTTCCACCCTTGGTCTAGCCCTAAGTGCAAAAATTCCTAGTGATGGTTCTTCAGATCTGGGCCCATACTGTTGAAGAAGACAATTTGGAACAACTTTGGGTCCTGTTATTGTTTCCTAGGAAACTGAGACCATGGATTGGACAGAATAGGTGTTCAAATAGTGTTCGTAATAGGGAATGGAATCTTGCTGGGGGCTGATAGTCAAAAGTACTCCCAAGAGAGTGCTAGGAGAAGGGATCATTGAGAAGGGGAATTGATTGAGTGTAGAACAGAACCTTTCTCCAGCCTTGTCTCATTGGTCTATGTGATCAGAACTTCATGTGTGTGCCATCTATAGTAATGTAATTATATAATTTATAATAATCTATTTCAATTTCAACTAGTAATGGATTCAAGACGGCACCTAGAAGCCAGCAGGTATGACAAGTGGCTGCAGAGGTCCTCCTGGGCTGCTAGTTCCTATGGGATAGCTAATTAGGCAAAAATTGTTTTTCCTAAAAATTCCTGGCAATTCCCACCTCCTGAAGGTTGGGAAGGGAATAAGTGCTTATTAAGTGCCTACTATGTTCCAGGTAATATGCTAAGTACTTATCCTCTCGTGACCCTGAAAAGTAGGTGCTGTTATTATTACCCCCATTTTAATTGAAGAAAGAAAGATATTAAGTGACTTTAGTCATGTGAGTTGAGATCTGAACTCAGATCTTCCAAAGCCAGCAGTACATCTAATGCACAACTAACTGCTTCAAGAAGGGAGCATTTGGGCCACTGAGAACGTGTGGGGCATTCTGGCTCAATTAGTTTTCAGAGACAGTCAGAATGGCCAAGAACAACAGAATATAGTTAGTCCTTCCACGTTGGCAATTTTTTTCTATTGTGGATTCGATATATTATGGGTTGACATAATTAAATGGGAGATTTTGAGGGAGTTTTATGGGATGACACAGAAAAAAGTTTAGAAACTTGAAAATACATAAAGTATATGTATAGAACAGTATACTATCAACATATTTTCATTTTTTAGTGATGTAATAATTCTTCTCCTTCTACTCTAGTATGAAGGGAGGCTTAAGAATTTCATGCAGATCTTCCAGATAGAAGGGGGCGCCACACTCCTCACTCCCATGATATGGAAGGGATAACTATAGTTGTAGTGTAGCCCAGTGGTGGGTGCTGGGTGAGGACTCCATGGAGTAGCAGATAGAATTCAAGTCTACAACATTTGGACTCAAATCCCATCTCAAACATCTTCTAAGCAGGTATCCTTGGGAGACCCTCACAATCTAGGTTTCTTTTTCTGTAAAATGATTGTGATGGAAGTACTGACCTCACAGGATCACGGTGAGGATTAAATGAGACAAAATATGGAAAACACTTTTCAAGACTTAAAGCCTAAATGCATGTTAAGTACTGGGATAGGTCCAAAGCACAAAAATGAGAAAACCAACCTTGACTATCCAATTGTAGGGGGAATAATAGGAGTACAGATTTAGCCCTGGAAGGGACCTCTGAGATCATGGAGTCTCATCTTCTCATTTTACAGATGAGGAGACTGAGCCCCGGGGATAAAGTGGCCTGTCCAAGGTCACAGAAGTAGGAAGCATCAAAGCCTGTATTTGAATCTAGGTCTTCTGATTCCAGAGTCAAGGTGCTATCCATGGTAGTCCATCATCTGGCATTCCTACAGTTTAAAGCTAATCTATTGAATTAATTGAATTTAAACTAACCCAATGAAACCTATTGAATATTGAATAGTCAACTATTGAAGCTTAAAACTGCACCCATACTTTTAGGACACCTTTTAGGTATATAAAATGAAAGAGGAAGAGGCATTGAGCCCGAATTTGGACAACTTTGGGTCTGATGATAGAGACGTGACCTTTGTCCTCAGGGAGCTTCACATGATTTCTGCACTTGATGAGTCTCCAGTGTGAAAGGGGAGGCACTGCTTTTTCCCTTCAGGGAGAAGACTCGTGTCATTCAATATATATTCTCTGAAAGTAGAAGAAATAAGACTGAGTCTCTCTTTCCCATCCTACTCCTTCCTCTATTCTTGCTCCATTATTATCCATCATCTCTCCTCTTCCTGTAATATCTTCCATCATTGATGTCCATCATCTTGCAACCCCTCTCTTTCTCTTCTGACATCCATCTTTCCCTTGAAATAGTTTGGACTGAGTGGGGGAGGTTGTAATGGACTACACAAGATGGCAGCCAGAAACAACTAATGGAACCTTGGATTGCATTAATAGAGGCTGAGCTTGCAGTAAGAAGGAGCTGATGGCTCCTGTCAGACCTTATACTATGTTCAATTCTGGATGTCCTACTTTAAGAAAGATACTGACAAACTGGAGATGGTCCAGAAGGGGACAACCTCAATGGGGGAACAGCTTATGAGTATTGGAAGGAAGTAGGAATGTTTAGACTGGAGGAAAGAAGGCCCAGAAGGACCTGGAGGGCCATCACATAGAAGAGAGATCAGATTGTACAGTTTGGTCCCAAGAGGGTAGGAGTGAAGAGTGGGGGGATTCACAAAGAGGCAAATTGATGTTTGAAAAAAACTCCCTAACAATTAGAACTTTTACAAATGGAGTCAGGTTTGCAGTGGGTGAATTCTTCCTCCTTGGAGGTCTTCAGGTAAAGGCTGGCTGGTCATCTGTTGGGTATGTGTAGGTGAGGAGGAGGATTCCTTTCAGGTGAGTCTGTGGCCCTTTTGACTCAAAAAATTCTATAGTTCTGTGCGTCTGTGTCAAAAGCACTGACTCCAAAGCCAGTCCTCCATCCACCAGGCCATGTTCCCTGGCATATATTGTGCCATTTGAACTTTACAGAGGCCCTGAGATACAGACTTTAGAAATATTATTACTTCTATTTTACAGATATAGAAATCAGGGCTTGGAAAGTTAGGGGCCTTGCTGTGTTGGGCACTAGGCACCCAGAAGGTGTAGGCAAGAATCCCCTCCTATCTTTTATGGGGCACATTTCACCCTAAATTCCCATTGTTTTTCTCCTGCTGCCAATAGAAAGGCAGCTGAATGATGCCGGCATGGGGCTGGGGTTCCCCCACTAGCTCCAATCTGGCTTGCTGCCACCCCTTCTACCCACGGTCCTTTGTACTATAGCGAAGCCCAGGGAGAGCATGAATGGAAAAGTACCTGTAAATATGAGGGCTGGCTCCCCGGCCGGGTAGAGTTTGTTATGTAATACCCTGTGGTGACATTGAGGCTTTATTAATAACTAAACATCTGTCACAAGCTGTAATTAGATTCTTGGTGCTACTATTGTGGTTCCTACTTAAACGGGGGGGAGGGGATGGGGAGGTGTAAATTATTTAGGAAATTTATTTCTGAATAAATGATAGACTGGTTCAGACCAGGCAGTAAGTTTTCTGTCAACTCTTTTGCAGAGTCTGGACACCTTTGCTGCTGGTCCCTTGATGGGCTTACAAATCTTCAGGAAAATATCGCAGTGGCTTCAGATACCGATGCGGCTACCAGAGCAACATGGAGAGGGGCCGCCCCAACACCAAGAAAAGGGAAGCAGGGGGGTCCCCCGGCGGGAGCGAGGAGCGGCGGAGAAGGCAGGGCCCCTGACTTCCCTACCTGGCAAGTTTCCCCTCTTAAATATCCCTTCCCTGAGCCCTTCACCCACTGAAACAATATTTTTGAGGGATGGTTGCTTGGAAATCTAACCAGTCTATATACAGTCCTTAAAGGAAGAAGTGGGAGAGAGAAGAGAGAGAGAGAGAGAGAGAGAGAGAGAGAGAGAGAGGAGAGAGAGAGAGAGAGAGAGAGAGAGAAAGAGAGAAAGAGAAGGAGAGAGAGACAGAGAGAGAGAGAGAGAGAGAGAGAGAGAGAGAGAAGAGAGAGAGAGAGAGAGAGAGAGAGAGAGAGAAGAGAGAGAGAGAAAGAGAGAGAGAGAGAGAGAGAGAGAGAGAGAGAGAGAGAGAGAGAGAGAGAGAGTGTGTGTGTGTGTGTGTGTGTGTGTGTGTAAAGGTATAAAGTGTGTTCAAAGTCAATTTGGGAGAGGGGAGAGGAGTCTAGAGGAACAAAAATTTTGGAGGGATTGGTTGCTTGGAAATGTGACCAATCTACATAAAATTCTTAAAGGAAGAAATGGTAGAGTGTATTTCTGTGTGTGTGTGTGTGTGTGTGTGTGTGTGTGTGTGTGTGTGTGTGTGTGATTGTGTCCTATGTCAGTTTGGGGGAGGGGAGCCTTGTAAAGATTCAAGTCATGGGAATGTGGAGGGGGTGGAGTAAAAAACAAATATTGTAATAAAACTCCAGAGTCTGGCTGTTTTTAATTGATTATATTTGCAGCCCCAGAGGAGAGCTTCAGTACTGCCTATTTCAGGAGCTCACAGAAAGTTGATCTCCTAGTTTTTCTGCCATATGGATGAAAAAGCTGAATGGAGATTGGAGGGAGGGGATGGATTGGGGAGGGCAAGACTGCCTCGTAACTATGCTAGCCTATCTTCTGGGTACTGGTGATGTACCTGGCACAGGATGAGAAGGATATTCCACTTGTCTGAGACCCCGGGTCCTCTCTGATTCCTGAGCTACTGTGGGTTTGGGGGAGAGTTTGACTTTTCTCCAACCCTGATTATTTATTTTTCTGCCTGGGGATATTCAATATGGTGAGAAATGATTTCAAAATGTAAAGAAAGGATCAAAATTGAAAAGAGCCCCAGACCCAAACAAATCCTTCTTTCTCTGGCTCCTGCCACTAGCCTAAACAATCCATAGGTTCTGGAGTGATTGTGAAACTTCCTAATAATCCAAGCCCTTTCCATGAAATGAAAGGAGACGGGAAATGAAGAGGAAGAAGAGAGGGAGAATGGCAGCTTGGATCTGGCTTGGTCTGGAGGTGATTTCTGGCCAAGGCATTCTGCTCAACCAGCAATCTGCCTGTTGTCTGACTAGAAGGAAATGACCATGGGCTTTTGGAGGATTAAATAATCCTCCCCTCTCTCTGAACATATTCTATGGGATTTTAGGAATAGAGTTGAAAGGGACCTCAATGGCCATCCTAAACCCTTCATTTTATATGAGGAGATTGAGGTGGGAAAATTGAGGGGACTTGGCTATGGTCACAGAAGCAGTGTCAGAGGTAGAAATTGAACCCAGGACCTTTCAAGCCATGGAACCTAGTGGTCAAAGATTTTTATAATTTGGGCTTGAACAAGCTAAGGGGCCGTAGACATAGCCGTTGGGGCTGGTAGACAGCGGGGAAGGAGAATCAAGAAAAGCAGGGCAGAGACAGCCTTTAATGGCAGTCCATCTTGAAGAATCCAGCCTTTTGTTTTTGACTTTTCTATCTGGCAGTCAACAACTGTGTGTGTGTGTGTGTGTGTGTGTGTGTGTGTGTGTGTGTGTGTGTGTGTGTGTGTGTGTGTGTATGTAAAGATGTGGTTTGAGGCAAAAACAGACTCTGGAGCCATATAAATCTTGAACCTAATAAACCTCCTTGTAATACAAAGTTGGTGTCTGAGAAACAGGAGAGGAGGGAGGGCACAGGGTGGCTGGTTAATGGGAGTGTTGCATGCTGGGATGGTACTTCCTCTTTTTCCTGCCATGATTCTGACTTAGGAGTGAAGGGAGATTGGGGGGAAGGAGGAAATGAGGGCTTCAGAGAGCCTACAGCACTTAGACAGGCAGGTCCCCCACTCCCAAGGGCAGCTAAAGCTCCATGGTTCATATGCTTCTGAGTGTCGAGTGCTAGAGGAACTTCAGAAGCCATGAAGCCCAAAGTGAGGAAACCGAGAACCAGCCAGGGGCTGTGATTTACAGGTTCATGGATCTAAAACTGGTGGGGCCCTAGAGAGAATTTCATCTGGCTTCCTTCTATCACAGTTAAGGAAACAAGCCTAGGGAGGGAAAGTTTCTGGTAGGATGATAAATTTAGAGGAACAAGAGACTCGGAAGCTATCTGGTCTAAATCCCTCATTTTGCAGATGAAGAAACTAAGGTCTGGAAATCCCAAAGGCAGAGTTTGAACCCAGGTCTTCTGATTCTGAAGTCAATATTCTTTCTAC
Organism: Sminthopsis crassicaudata; assembly: GCF_048593235.1. NCBI lineage: Eukaryota > Metazoa > Chordata > Mammalia > Dasyuromorphia > Dasyuridae > Sminthopsis > Sminthopsis crassicaudata. The sequence continues at coordinate 458,869,234 of NC_133620.1, forward strand.
TACATCATAAAGCAGACATAAAGGCAGAATCTTGAATACTTCCTTTTTCAGTTCCACCAGTCCCATACAGCAAGGGAGAACAAATATGGTCGAAGGAAGGAATAGATCCAGAAGGTGAATTCCGTGCTGTAGCTTTGTTAATAGTCTTTGACCCATATTGGCCTTCAAGAATTAATGATTGAAGGGGCAGCGAGGTGGTGCAGTGGATAGAGCACCAGCTGTGAAGTCAGGAAGACCTGAGTTCAAATCCAGCCTCAGACACTTAACACTTCCTAGCTGTATGACCCCAATTGCCTCAGCAAAAATAATAATAATAATAATAATTAATGTTTGACAGTAGAGATTCAAAACACTGTATGGAAGGGAGGGTTTTTACAAACTGTTCAGTGATTCATGAATTTTTCTCATGGCCAACAAGTTGAGATCTGATGCTACCCAGGTGAAGGTAAGCTCCCAGAGTGGGCAGGAACTTCAAAGACCTCACGAACAGTCATCAAGCCTCTGCTTGGGCACTTCCTTCAGATCCTACTGTTGGGCAGCTCTAGTAGTAGAAAGATTTAGCATTCATTATCCTGGCATTCAAAGTCACCATTAGCCGGATTTCATGGTATTCTCCTTCATGCATACCCTGCCTCAGTTTACCTGGACCACTCACTATTTCAGAATGTCATCTTGACCTCCATGATTTTGTTCCAGTCTCTAGAATATATTCCTCCTCCTCTCTTGCTCCAATATTTGCATTTTGACATCTTTCTCCTCCTTCAAGTTTTACTGTAGGAGCCTGTTTTCTTTCTACCTTAAAGGGAGCCATTCTGCTTTGAATCAATCAATCCATCAGTCCACAAGCATTTATTAAGTGAGTCAGGGGACTGTATCGGGGACAGAAGGAGCAGAGTTGGAAGGTAGTAGATGGCGATCTCCTGCTCAGATGTGGTGTCGATGCAGCTGTTTGTCAACGAGATAAGAATAATAAGAGAGATATGCTATCCTGCCCATGGCATGTATCCAAGATGAAACCTCCCAAGAAAGCCAAATAGATGATGGTTCCCTATTTCAGGTGAATCATATGAGTACAAATGACACTTTTGGAAGGAACCTGAAAATATTGATCATGATTATGAAGTTTTGGGCAAGAAACTGAAGACCACAGGGGCATAAATTGTTTTTTGAGATAAGGGATGAAGAAGAGAAAAAAAAATCAATTTAGGAAATGAACAACTGGCTAAGAAGATGGTATCTGAAAGGGAAACTTAGATTTCTGGACTACAGCTTAACATATTGGGCGATGACAGCTTCCTGGCCACAGATGGAGTACACCTAACGAAGACTGGTTCGAATATATTTTCTAGGCGTCTTGTACCTCTAATCAAAAGGGCTTTAAACAAAAAAGGAGGAAAGAGGGAGAAAATGTTCTGCATTTAGTCCCAAATAGAAAGGATGGCCACGAGGAAGGACGAAGGAAGAACAAGCAATTGGAACACTCAAAAACCCACAGGTGACAAAATCCAAGAAAATAGTGGTAAAATTGATAGCCTCGAGGGTCTATGTAAAAATGTCTAAAGTTTGAATAACGTTAAGAGAGAGAAAAGACTGATACAAAGACACATAAATCTCATAAATCTCACTGAGACTTGAGGGAATAAAGTCCTGATTGGACTGTGAGTTTGGATGGATATATCTTATTCAGAAGAAATGGGGCAGAAGTAAAGTGGTAGTGGTGCTGAGGAGAGAGGGAGAGCTTTGTATATTAAGGAGGTATACTCCAATGAGAAATTCAGGATTCTGAGGGGGAAAGAATGATGGAAAGGATTTGGGCTGTCAAAGGAGAGAGAAACCAAAGTGACTTTGTCATTGGGTATATCACAGACTATCTGGACAACAATAGATGAGGAGTTCAGAAAACAGGGTACAGCTAGTACAGAGGCACGATGCAGCAGTGGTGATTGACTTCAATTATCCAGACATTTTCTCTGGCAAAAGCAAAGCAGTTAATAACTCACTGACTTGCTATATATAATTTCATCCATAAAAAGACTGAGGAATGAACAAGGGAAATTTTCATTCTGCATCTGATTTTCCCTACCGGGGAAGAACTGGTTGCTGGGTACAGCAAGGACTCTGGGGGAAAATGTCCACTTCATTTTAAATTTTGTTATAGAGGAGATGAGGAAAAAATACTTTAGATTTTGGTATGTCAGATTTCAGAGGAAAGATGGGTAAAGTTCCATGGATTTAAGTGCTTTAGTAATACTCCTGAAGGAGTCCAGGAAGTCCATTATACTCAAGAATGAAATTCCGGGGATGCAAAGAAAGAAAAATTAGCTTTATCTGAAAAGATCAATAGGGATGCAAAGCAAACTCATTAAATAAATTAGACCTAAAAAAAAGATGGAAACAATGGCATGTAACAGAAGGTAAAGGTTAAAGCATAGTATGGCATAATAAAAAATAGCATGAAAAATGCTTAAACTTAAAATGTGCCGATATTGGCAAGGGAAGCTAAGGACAACAAAAGGGTTTTGTTTCATTTTTTTTTCTACATTAGGAGAAAAAGGAAGGTCAGAGGAAAGATAGGACCCTTGCTTGAGTTAGGAGGGAGTGATGATAACTGACAGCAGATAGTAGACTCAATTGTTATTTTATTTGTTTTCTCTGCAAAGGAGAATGACCTTTATATTGGAAACAACAGAACATACATAAATAATAGAGTTGATATCTAAAATAAATAAGGAAATAGTAAGAAGCTACCTCTTTGCCCTTGATGCATTATGTCCCTTGGCCAGATGAACTACATCTTAGTTCTCAAAAGGACTGACAGATATGATTGCTGATATACTATTGGTGATTTCTGAAAGGTCATAGAAAAATAGGAGAGGTATTATAAAATTGGAGAAGGGCAAATATTGTTTCAATTTTCAAAAGTGGGAAGAAAACATAAATTTGACTTTGATTTCTTTAAAAAAATTTTATTATAGCTTTTTATTTACCAGATATATGCATGGGTAATTTTTCAGCATTGACAATTGCCAAACCTTTGGTTCGAACTTTCCCCCTCCTTCCCTCCACTCCCTCCCCCCAGATGGCAGGTTGACCAAATACATGTTACATATCTTAAAGTATAAATTAAATACAATATATGTATACATGTCCAAACAGTTATTTTGCTGTACAAAAAGAATCAGACTTTGAAATAGTGTACAATTAGCCTGTGAAGGAAATCAGAAATGCAGGCGGACAAAAATAGAGGGATTGGGAATTCCATGTAGTGGTTCATAGTCATCTCCCAGAGTTCTTTTGCTGGGTGTAGTTGGTTCAGTTAATTACTGCTCAATTGGAACTGATTTGGTTCATCTCATTGTTGGAGAGGGCCACGTCCATCAGAATTGATCATCATATTGTATTGTTGTTGAAGTATATAACGATCTCCTGGTCCTGATGATTTCACTCAGCATCAGTTCATGTAAGTCTCTCCAGGCCTTTCTGTAATCATCCTGTTGGTCAATAATATTCCATAACATTCATATACCACAATTGATGGGCATCCCCTCAGTTTCTAGTTTCTGGTCACTACAAAGAAGGCTGCCACAAACATTCTTGCACATACAGGTCCCTTTCCCTCCTTTAAAATCTCTTTGGGATATAAGCCCAGTACTTATACTACTGGGTTAATGGGTATGTACAGTTTGATAACTTTTAAAGCATAGTTCCACATCATTCTCCAGAATGGCTAGACGTATTCACAATTAAAGCAACCATGTATCAGTTCACAATACCACCAACAATGTATCAGTTTTAAAAAGTTCTTGGAGTTTTAGTGGGCTGTAGGCTTAATTTAAATCAGCATAAAAAAAACTAACAAAATTTTGGGCTGTATTAAAAGGAATATAACTTCCAAGAATAGGGAAGTTATAGTTCCAATGTACTCTGGTCTTGTTAGACCTTATCTGGAATGATTCATCATAAGATGGAGTATCCAGACACGTGGGTTGATGAAGGATCTATGATAATTGAAGACTGATTGAAAGAACTGGGGGTGTTAGTCTGGGGGAAGAGAACAAATAATGGATAGAAGTCATAAATAGACCAATTTAAAGTTTATGTCAGGAAAAGCTTCCTAGAAATGAGAACTTTTCCCAAATGTAATGGGTTATCTTAAGAGGTGATGAGTTCTCTATCCCTGGAGATTATTGAACAATCATTTGTCAAGTATGTCATAGTCAAGTATGTCACAGTGGGGATCCATTTTGTATATGGGTTGTTCTAGATAGTTTCTAAGGTGCTCCCAACCCTCCCATTCCGTGATTCTATAAAGAATAGAGAAATGGCCAGTTTGGGCCATACAGTTCAGGAAGGGGAATAATATGCTAGGAGGCTGGCAAGGTTGGATTTCTTGGTTTCTTCTTAAGTCCCCTGAGCATTTAATTACTTTCCAACACACTTACTTGTTATTTGGGTGTGCTTCTCACACATTCATTTAGCTGTTAGCACTGTTACTATGAGTGGATACAGTCCTGGAAGAGCTGAACAATATTTTCTCAGACATGTTTATGCAGTAAACCCTCTGGGGCCATTCCCCTACTGAGCACTTTTATTCAGTTTAAGGGCCCCAGAGGGTAGCTGACTACAACTCTCCTTGGTGTTCTACAACTAACCTTCAAGGGTTGTAGAGGTTACACAGTTGTTCCAGATCCCTCCTTGGCATACTTTTATTGTTATTCAGTTGCTGCAATTGTGTCCAACTCCTTGTAGACTCCATTTGGGATTTTCTTGGCGAAGACTCTGGAGTGTTTGGCTAGGTCCTTTTCCAGCTCATTTTATAGATGAGGAAACTGAGATAAACATGGTTAAACAACTTGCTCAGGGTCATGTAGCTACTAAGGCCAGACTTGAACTCAAGTTTTTTTGCTTGTTTGTTTTTGTTTGTTTGTTTGTTTGTTTTATTCTAGGTGTGATGCTCTATCCACTGAGCATACTGATCTCCATTAACTAGTTGAATTCCATAAACATTTTTAAATAGATTAACTAAGAAGATATTGTACAAATAATTGGTATAAAATATTCCCCCATCCCAAACTGGAAAAAATATTCTCTCCTTATATACATAACGTCCCTAGGAAAAATGGGTTCAAACTTAAAGTATACTGATTAGGGGAGGCATTGTAGGGAACTTCTGTGACTGTGGGTACTCTCCAATTTCTATCCTTGGGAGTTCTTTTCTTCCTTTGTGAGTACAAATTTTCTATTTGTACCCCCAGCATTTAGCATAGTCTTTGCACATAATTAAGAGTGTAAAACATGCTTCATTTGTTATTTCTTAGACTTATGGCTTGTTGTAAATATTATAGGATCATTGTTCATAGATACATAGATCTAGAGCTGATCTCAGAGGCCATTAAGTAAAACAGCACTTCTTCTTCCTCCCCTCCATGCAAGACTCACAATTCCTGAAGTTGTTTTGGTCCCCAGGCAACTATCTTTCCACATTTGTCTGCAGATGTTTCCTCAGTCCTTGTGGCCACTATTTCTATCCCTGCTTGTCAATGAGACCTTTGATGGATCCTATGGATCTCCTGAACTCCCCAAGAAGCCTGAGTGTTCTCATCTCAGGTTGTTTGTTTCCCTGAGACTAGGAAAGAATAATCACATCTCCACCCCCTCTACCCCATTATACCCCATCTGTTCATGGGCATGTGGTAGCCAGGTAGGAGAATTTAGCCAGCTGTTCCGACTTCCTTTCACCATTTTTATTTCCTTACCCCTCAAAGTTGTTTTCTTCATTTAAAACCACTTAGGAAAGAGAAAGAGATGGGCAGGTCATCCCTTTTTCGGTGTACACTCAGTTCTGAATCTTGACTCATTAATTCTTTTGACTTTGTAGCTCACTAGAAGATTTCATCTTCACATGTATTATCATGGGTAGAAATTGGCTGCCCAACATTTCCACGTGGTTGAACTGAAAGCAAACTGACAATATTTGTAAATGTCTCCCTAAAGGCCAGGCCATCCCTATTACTCTTGCTCTGCCCGAAATGAGCAGTTGTAAAGAAGTCACAGATAAATGGCAGGATAAGTGAAAATTCTTGGCAAGATCGTTAAAGACATTGGTGGAGCTGATCAAAGAAAAATCGTTTCACGAACACTTGGTTTTCCCTTGCAGTATATGAAAGTATAATAAACTTATTGCCGTGAGAATAATGTCGAGATGCTCCAATAGCAATTGTAGAGGATGATGAAATGGGAAAGTTCTATAGGAAGAAGTTGACAAGATCCTTTATTTCAAACCAACAGACACATTCTATCCGGTGACATTAGTGAAGGTGAACATAGAGAGGGCAAAACTTCTTTGGATAATGTGTTTTAAGATAAGGAGAAAATAAATCAGTCTCTAGACCACTTAGAAATCTCAACACTGGGCTTCAGGAATACTTTCTGCCAGACTTCTAGAAAGAATTGTCCAATCACTGCCTCACCACCTGTTCAATCCCTGCTATTAAGTCATTTCAGTCATATCTAACTGTGACTTCATTTTTTGTTTCTTCGCAAATATACTGGAGTGATTTGAAATTTCCTTCTCCAGCTCATTTTTCAGATAAGTAAACTGAGGCAAAAAGGGTTAAGTGTCACACAGGGTCACACAGCCAGTAAGTGTCTGAGACCAGATTTGAACCAATGAAGTTGCATTCCAAATAAGTGCTCTAACCATACCATTATAATTCTATTCTATTATTATATTATAATTCTAACCATGAATTACCTAACTGCTCAGTTCAAGCTCTGAACTCTTAGAAAATAGTCTTCTAATCTTAGCTCTCTACCATAGTATTCTCTTAAAGCTCACCAATTATTTTTTGATCAGGGATTTCAGTGATCCATACTCAGTCTTTTCCCGCCATTAGAATGTGAGTTTTCTGAGAGCAAGAACTGTCCTAAATTTTCTATTTGTACTCCTAGCACTTAGCATAGGGCTCTGCACACAGTAAGAGTACAATACATGCTCCATTTACTATTTCTTAGACTTATGGCTTGGAAAATTATAGGATCAATGTTCATAGACATATAGACTAGAGCTGACCTCAAAGGCCATTGAATAAAACAGTTGAGGAAGCTGAGGCCTTAGGAAGATTAAATCATTAGTGGCTAGATTTGAACACGGATCCACTGATTCCAAAGCACTATCTACAGTGGCTAGAGTCATAAAGACTCAACCTTCTTGAATTCATATCTGGCCTCAGACACTTACTAGCTATGTGACCCTGAGCAAGCCACTCAACCCTGTTTGCCTCAGTTTGCTCATCTGTAAAATGAGCCAGAGAAGGAAATAGCAAACTACTTCAGTATCTGTCAAGAAAAACCCAAATGGCATCAGGTAGAGTTGGAAATGTGAAGCATCTGAACAATAACAGCAGCGGCTCTCACCACTACCTCTGATTCTGAAACTAGTGCTCATTCTCCTGTCATGCTTCCTCTATAGAAATTAGTCTATGTAAAGGGCTTTGTGAAACCAAACACTGTTATAATAACAATGATAATATGAAAAAGCATTTATTAAGTGCTTACTATTTTCCAGGCACTCTCTTAAGTGCTAGAGGATACGAATAAAAAGATGAAATGGTCTTTGCCCAAAGAGAGCTTACATTCTATTGGGTGAACCAACATGTGTACACATTAAGTACATTGTTGTTACTATTATTATTTATGATTATTGTTATAGTATTTGGTACTCCTGAACATCTCTTCATTTTACATTAACTTTTGTCTCGTTTCTTTGATATGATTCTAGTCCATAAGTTGTTAAGACTCCTTGGTTAAGGAATTAACTAAGGTTAAGTTTAAGTTTAAGTTGTTAAACTCTTTGGTTTCTTTCACTTATTTGTTATTTTTCCATCCCCTAAAGAATGGGATGCTACTCAATCAAGGCTCCATCTTTGCCCTACTTCTCTTTGTCTTTTCTGTTTTTTTTTTTCCTCCCTTTTTCCAGCTCTCCTCAGATTGACCTGATCCCATGGGATCAATTTTCACCTTTATACAGATAACTCCCAGATTTTTATATTCAGCCTAGGGAAGCCACATGCTTTCCCCAGTACCTGGAATTCTCTCTCTCCTCATCTCTGTTGTTGAAAATCTTTTTCTTTCTTTAAAGTCTAGCTCAGGGTTTTCCTTCTCCTTGATGCTTTCCCTGATGCCTCCAGCAAACTGTGGCTTTCCTCTCCCACCTCACATTTTTGACACACAAAAATGTGTCTCTTTTCTTTGGCCTTTATCATGCTGTCATGTGTCTAATACTTGTGTGTCTTTCATACGCATTATAATTTTTTGTATCACTATGAATTTGACAAATATCCAAAGACACAAACATTTCCTTATCCAAAAAATAGAAAAAGATAAATATATATGCGTATATATGACATTAAAATCTCTATCACCTCTTTGTTATCTCTATTACAACTTTGTATGTTTCAAATTGACATGAACAGAATAAGTTCCTCAAGGACAGGAACTGTTTTGTTGTTTTCTTTATATTTCAAGCATTTTAATAAGTATTAGGTAGGTACTGAAATAGCTTACTTGATTGATTGTGTAGTATCTGATATAGTAGGCATTTAGTGTTTATTTTTGTGTAGAATTGACTGTGGAAAGAGTCTCAGAAGGTTCTGGACATGATAGGGGCCAAATGATGTGGGAAAATGATATTTATTGTATCAGAATGGCCCGATTATGGACAGGTTATATTCATCTGTGTTTGTCTACCTCATCAAAGAGTTGGAGAAAATATTAAAGTAAATGCCAAATTAGAAGAAAGATAAAGATGAGAAGATAGCATGGTATATGATTACAGCAGCTCCAACCTGACTCAGTTAGGCAAACTGTCAACTTTGACATTGGAAAGTGGACAAAAATATAGACATCAGTTCCATCATCTTTTCTAAGGGAATTGTACAGTATGAAACAGTCATCACAATGAAGAGGCCAACTGATATAAAAAACAGCCCCAGCCAAAAAGCACTTAATCTTATTAAGTGGAGAGATATGGCAATCAAAAGCAACATGAGTGTTCAAGCAATATAGAAGAAGATGGAGAGTCACAGGTAATATGACCTCGTAAGTTAGTGAAATGAAGTTGGAAAAGACAAATCCCCAATGCACTTGATTTGAGATTATCCCTAGGGTAACTGCAAATTAAACTGACAGGGAGAGAGCAATAGGATGAAACAAATCTTATTCTTATCAGCAGGAATAGTGGCTTCAATCTTCTTGGTATCTATTTTGAGGAAGTGACCATGGCTCTCTTAAGAAAATGAAGTCAGGCTTGATCTGACCAAATATATATGAGATGTTTACTGGAAGCAATACATTTTGAAGGCTTTTGGAAATTGATTTCCAATATCTCAAAGAAAGATTCTTTTAAAAAATGCAAAAGATCATAGTTCTTTTGCCAAAAAGATTAAAGGGGACTGAGAAGAAACGAATACTGCTATGTACTTTCTCTAAAATCTTTATGAATATGATCTATGAGCCCATCATATATCTCCTTGATAAAAATTTGAAAAGAGAACAGGGAGGTTTTTGCAGAATCTTTAAAAAGACTCAACTACTTTTTCAGGATTATATAATTGATTGACAAACATAAAGAATACAATCTCTTTATATCTGTGGTTTATTTAAAAACATTTTATTTAGTATAATAATAATAATAATAATAACAGTTACCATTTATATAGCACTTTAAAGTTTAGAAAATACTTCATCTATATATTATTTAATTTGATCCTCACAACTTCTCTATAAGGCAGTTGCTAATATTATCCCCTATTTATATATTAATGAGGTTGGGAAAAATTAAGTGACTTGTCTAGGATAACACAGTAAGTGTCTAACTTTTGATGTGAGCTTAGGTTTTATTGATTCTAAATTCACTATCCACTATGCCCCCAGGACTTAAAAATTCCCCTCCAGCAAAATATCATCTAGCTAAGTTATATAATACAACATTCTAGGATGGTTGCAGTTATGGACCTCACTTTATCTAGAGATCTATTGCGTATTTATATCAAGAGCTGTGCAGAAGAGGGAGACATATCCTCACCTAAATCTGGGGGACACGTTATAGAGAATCCAAGTGAAAGGAGAGTTTCCTATTTATGAAAAGATTTTCCAATGGCTCCTATCCACAAATGACATTATGCTAATGCACTCTGGAACAGAGGCTGCAGATGAACAATTCACTAGACCCATTATGGTATTGGAGAATATGGTATTGGAGAATATGGTATTGGATTGCATTTTTGAAAGCAAATAGGTGCTTTTATGATCCCATATTACTCATTACCACAAAAGCCCATCTCTTTTCCCATTGCTATACAGCATTTGGGCAGTTCCTCTTTTATCTCTGGAACACCACCTTTTGTCATCAATCAAATACCATCTCTCCATAAATCCCTTTCTGGTTCCCCCTGGTAGAATGATCTTCCCACTGGGAGTTTGGTTCCCACTTTGTTTTTCACCCCTGTAGTACACTTATGCATTTTTTTTTCTTTTTTAAAAGTTATCCCTTTATTAATGTCACATTTCCCTTCTAGACTGGAAGCCCCATGAGAACAGAAACCTAGACTTTTCTGTACTTTATATTTTTCCCATTGACTAACATGTTTATTGACTCAACAACATGCTGGCCACTAAGGAGGCACTCCTAAGCAGTATCCCAAGGCCTTGCCTTATATAAGCTAGTTTTTCCTTTAAAGGTTTTGAAACCATCCTTCAAACTTCTTTAGCTCCAGAGGATGTAGGAGCTCAGGATCTTATGTAGCTTTCCAGTGCCCAAAGTACAAAAACTAGGCTAAGAGTTGTCACCTGATTCCTTGCGCAGATGTCTGAGAACAAATCATTATAGACAACATAGAGGCTGGGAAGCTTTACCCAGCTGGATCAATGCTGTATCCTTGCTGAATATCCTTTCCTTGCTATGACTAAGTAAACATCTTTCTTCGTTAACTCTTAAATGTTTTATGAGTGTTTTATTTTCTGACAATCTCAAACTTGAGTTATCAGAACAGCTTGTATCAGCCTAGACTATTTAGCTGATGTTTGTTGAATTAAATCATGGTATACCATGATCTCAGAAAGGTGACCTTTGTAGGTTTGCCTCGTGACAATGGGAAAAACTAATGGTACATGAAGAACATGGGCTTGCATGTGAGAAGGAATACTAGGGGCATCTTTTAAAACCAGCATCACTAGAAAAGGGGGCAGTTTGGCTAATGTAAAGGGTTGAAACTCTGAATAGGTGCACTTGGACAACTGAGCACTTAAGGCTAATTACTTATTGGACAATACTCTATTAGAATATCTTTGGAAAATGGCCCTTCCCACTATTCTGTGCTGGCTCAATCGTTTGGTGTATACAGAGAATTGTAGGAGGGACTGGGGGTGAAGTAAGAAAACCAGAGTCACTTTGGTAGTAGAGGAAGAAGAGGGAAGTTTTGGAGATCCTGTATCCATCCAATTCACTTCTACCCCTAAAGACCAAGAATAAAAGACCAAGGACTTTTGCTTCTCCTGACTCCAGCCGATTCTAAGGTATCCAGGGTGTTAAATCGGTCTTTACAGGCCAAGTGTCAAGAAATAGAGCTAATGGATGAATAATGCTACCCTGGTACCTCCAAGACATGACTAGAAGCAGAGAGAGGCTTCCCAATGCATTGGGTGGATCCTTGTAGGACTTCTTAAACTTTTTCCACTCAAGACCTTTTTTGCCAAGAAAAATTTATGTGAACCCAGGTATATAAGTATATTAAATAAATATACAAGTAAAATATTTACTGATAATAAACTATAATTTAGAAATTCTGCATCAATGTGGATCCCTCCATTTAGTAATGAGGATCCATAAAGGGTCATACCCCAAAATTTAAGAGGCTGGGTTCTAAAGGAAGGAATTTTTTTTTTTTTGAGGCTGGGGTTAAGTGACTTGCCCAGGGTCACACAGCTAGGAAGTGTTACATGTCTGAGACCAGATTTGAACTCGGGTCCTCCTGAATTCAAGGGTGATGCTCTATCCACTGCACCACCTAGCTGCCCCCTAAAGGAAGGAATTTGCAGAAGGATTTGGACAAGAACAGAGTCTTCATTGTCCCAAATTTTGGAATATTCTCCCCTAGTAGTCTACAACACAGGAGAATGCAAACAAGACACAGTAAAAGCTCCCAGGTTACCAGACCTCCCTAAGTTTCCCTGATCTGCCATAGTTACTGTTCTTCCTCTTGACAGAAAGAGAGCTAGTTGATAATAGTGACTGGGAAGCCTGACCTAGCTCTGCTTTTACAAGCTGACCTGGAAGGGGGTACGAGTAGATGGGAAGCAATCCTATTTGCTTCCTTTGATTCCAATCTTATTTGCTCCACTGAAGGTACAGTTTGGTTCATTGGAGTCACTGGCAGAAGCTGCGACCTTCTTCCCTCCTCATACAGATCACTTCCCTTGCTTTCCTGATCACTTTTTAACCTTTCAAGTTGGTTTTTCCTTGTTTTCCTCCTATTGGTCATTCTTAATTGCATTAGAATCTTACATTATATTGATGTATCACAGTATGTTCAGCCATTATTCAGGAGCTGTACTTTCAAGTTTTATTCTGTTTTTCACTATTAAAAATAATGCTGCTATAAATAATTTTGAATAGTTAGCCTATGTTAACTCTTTGGGATCTCAAGGGTAAGTCAGATTTTCCTCATTTGATTGTGAGCTTGAGAGCAGGGCCTGTTTATCATTTTTAATATTCTTGGCACCCAGATGGGTCATTGAGGATATGATGGGCAGTGTGAAGACCTCCAGTGTCAATAAGCTAGAATTCAAAGAATAATAAATCTCCAAACCCAGACTACCGTTTCCAGGCAAACTCAATCAAAGTCTGAATGGAGTTCTTTGTTTAACAAAAGAGTCTGCATCTTATTGATGTACAAACTAAAAATAGGGCATGTTCCAAACAAATGTTTTAATATGTTTAAAATGAAAACTTTAAGACAACATGAAGATTTAGAATGTATGACTCATTAAATTATCAGTTATCTTTTAGAAAGCCATGGAAACTTGCTAAAGTTTCCACCCCCACTTCCAATTCCCTTATTGTGTCTGATTGGCTCAGAAAACAAGAATTACCACTCTCTACCCCCCACCTAGGATTTTATTCATTTCACCCATTGGCAAGTGAGTTCAGTGTTAGAAACTCAATCCTGATCCCAGAGCTAGCTTGCCATCATTGTTGTTGTTATAAAGACTCAGGGGCTAAGAAGCCCAGAATAAGACTTGAAATCGTGAAGCAGGGAGTGAGAGGTTGTGTGCTTTGTCCCTACACATTTCCTCTTTTTTTTAGCCACCCCTCCTTCTATTCTAGGTGCTCAGTGTCCCAATGAGGTTCCCCAGTTCCAAACTCCGACATCGCTCTGGACTCTGAGGTTCCCCTGTCCTATGACTTAGTCTTTCTACCAGAAGTCTCAGGTCTTCTGGACCAAGGACCCTACTTAGCCACTTACCAATCAGAGGACCATGGATAGATCACTTCAGTTTAGCTATAAGATGGAGAAATACCTCCTCTGCCCTGCCTCACAAATGAAATTACACACTTTTACACTCTGTAAACTTCTATACAAATGTAAAAAGTGTCACGTATAGCATTATTGTTGTGACTTAAGTGACTCGGCAGCTTAATCTGATGTGATTCATTGAAGTTAAGGGGGCATTTGTTGATTATACATTTACTGTGCTACTCCTTTCAGATAATAGCTTTGGATTTTATTATTAGAGAGGCAGAGGGAGGCAGCTGGTAGTTCCATTTGTTCCATTGGGTCTGGAGCCAGGAAGACCTGAGTTTAAAACCAGCCTCAGACACTGTGTGATTCAAGATAAATCACTTAATTTCTATCTGCCTCAACAATAAAATACCTATGTCACAGAATTGTTGTAAAGATCAAATGAGATAATATTTGTAAAAAAGAAAAAGAAAGAATAGTGCTACAACAGTACCTGATAAACACTAGGTGCTATATAAATATTCTTTCTCATATGGTACAGCCTACTCCCATTCCTTCCGTTATATTCTGTGATACTCATTTACGTTCTTTGAAGATGTTGGGTTCTATGTCTTGGAATCATAGCAAATCAAAAAAATTGGAATCACTGGCAAAGCAGTGATGTTAAAAAGGTGGGCCTTTGTTTCTGGGAGAAATTTGGGGTTATTAGAAGAGCTTTGCAATTTCCCAGTGGTAATCTACCTGCCTTTCTTCCTGTTTAATTTTGGACCCAACTTAATTTCCATTTCTACTATTTGTCCCAGGAGAATATGTACAAAGATATCTATATCTACATCTACGTCTATGTCTATGTCTGTGTCTATGTCTATGTCTATGTCTATGTCTATGTCTATGTCTATGTCTATGTCTATGTCTATGTCTATGTCTATATATCTGACTATCTAAACAGCTATATTTGATCTATGTACATATACATATATTCCACTGGAACTTATCTCTTTCTATACTTTTGGACATTGGTTCCAATTGTGAAATACTGATGATGTTTATGTATCTCAGCTTGCTTATATTTTTCTGATTTTAAAACTGAGAACATCTGAGTTTAACTCAGTTCTAGACATTCAGTGACTCACCATACTAGCAGACCGAGCAAAGCAAGAACCGTATCAAAATAGCAAAACATGTCCTTAGTTCAAAATCGATTAGATTCAGCAAGCATTTATGGAGTGCCCCCTAAGTGCCATGCATTGTACTAAGCTCTGAAGGTAGAAAGCAAAGTAATATCTGAGCTCAAGAAGCTTGCATTCTATTGGGAGAAAATAGCATCTATACAAATAAATAAATGCAGTCTATAAAATTGAAGGTTTTTTCCTCTGAGAGCAGGAGGGAGGGTATTAACAATGAGGAAATACATAAGCATTTATTAAACACATTCTATGTGCCAGGCAAGAAGAGTATGAAGGCAAATATTCAACAGTCTTTACCCTCAAGGAAATCATATTCTTTTGGGAAATATCCATATGTAAATAAATAAAAACATATATGTTTATGCATATTTCAGCTATTAAAGCTAAGATTTTACACTTAGACTTTTTGAGACACCCTGTTTATGGTAATTGGGGCTTAAGGGAACAGCCAGGAGAATAAAAAGACTCATGGGAGGAAGCCTTAGAGCCAAACTTTGAAGGAAGCCCAGGATTCTGGGAGGCAGAGGTGAGGAGAAAGTATTCTAGGAATGGAGAACAGCCTTCTCCAGAAAGGCATAGAAGTAGGAGATGGAATGTGTGTAAAGAGAACAGCGAGAAGCTTGGTTTGCTGGGAACAGACAGTGCGTGGAGGAGAATAACGTGTAACGAGCTTGGAAAGGTACAGGGCAGCCAGATTAGGAAGGTTTTTAAATGCCGGAGCAGTTCCATCTCTGATTCTGTTTCCCACAGCTGGAATTCTCTCCCTCCTCATCTCTGCCTTCTGGCTTCCTTCAAGTCTCAGCTAAAGTCGGACATTCTATAAGAAGCCTTTTCTGATCTCCCTTGAGGTTCATGCCTTCCCTCATGTATATAACTGATTTGTACATAGTTGTTTGTATGGTACTTTTCCTTATTTGACTGATGTTTTAGGAACATCCATTTGACAAGAATTTGGGCGATGAAGCAGAGAGTGAAAAGTCTTAATGCAAGGAAACAATTTAGAAGGCTATTTTAATTGTCTAGGACAGAGGTGATAAGAACCTGAACCTGAACTAGAGTGTGAGTAGAGAGAAGGGTCCTGATGAGAGGAACCTGTAGAGATAGTATTGATAAGCCTTGGCATATGATTGGATGATAAGGATGAGGGAGAGTGATGAATGTGAAGAGTGACTCTCAGGTGAAACCAAGGGAACCTGAAAGGGAGAAGTAGGACAATAGGAAAAACCTTCCATTAGACAGAAATGAATCATGAGGCAAAGAAAACAGCCTTAACTGTATTCATGAATAAGGAATTTTCTTTTCCTTCATTCCAAAGGAGTTTGGGACTTAGTACTCTTATTCTGAAAAGGGAAGGCATGGGAACATTCCCTTTTTTTGCAGATGTTTTCTTGGATGAATTCTAGGGCTGAAAATGTCAATAAAATGGGAGGGGGGAGTCTATAGCTTCTCTCTCTTTCCTTTTTTTTTATCTCAGGTAGGCAGTATTTGCTACTCATTCAGCAAGTTTCTTATACTTTCTTCTTCTGCTACTAACTAGCCCATTAGCTAGTACACCACAACACACACACACACACACACACACACACACACTGCATTTTTTGTCTATCATGCAGAAATAGTGCAAAGCATTGTTCTAGGTGCTGGCATCTTAAAATGAACAATGACACAAGACCACAAAGACCTTATACTCTTACTAACATATCCCATAGTTAAATACTCGTAAAACAACTTAGAATATGATAAGATTAAAAGAGAGACAAAATGCAGTTTGGGCCTTCAGTTCCTCATCTGTAAAATGGGAGCACAAGTTAGCTGTCCTCTAGTTCTATGAGTCCATGACTTACAGTTCTAGGTATTAGGGCAAGATTCTTGGAGAAGATGGAGCTGAGCCTGGATGGAACAGGAAAGTTTCAGAGGAAGGAGTCAGTACAACCCAGACATGGAAAATAATGTGGCTGAATATGAGAAGGAGGGAGCAGAAAGGATGAGACTGGAGAGAACCTAGTGTCCTGGTATGGCTGGGAAGGTAAAAACATAAAGGAGCCTATAGTTGAAAAGGTTGGTTGGCATTAGATGCTGGAGGGCCTTGTAGATTTTGGAGGGCATTTGTAGACTGAGGCATTTCTAGTTTATCCTCTAGGCAATAAATATGGAATTTGAGTAGGAAAGTGATATGGTTAGGTCTATGTCCTGGGAACTATCCTTTGGCATCTCTGTAAAGTGTGGCCTGGAAGAGGAAAAGGCATTTATTAGACTCCAACCAGGTACCAGGCTTGTGCCTAAATACAGATAATATCTCATCTGATCTTCCAATAACCCTGGGCCATAGGGGCTGCTTTTTTTCTCCCACTTACACAGGCAGAGGGCTGTTATGTGACTTACCCAGAGTCACACAGGCAGTATGTGTCTGTTATCAGATTTAAATGGAGGTCTTTTCTTGACTCCAGTCCAGTACTCTATCCCTACACCACCTAGCTGTCTCACCTAGAGTAAAGCCTAGAAACAGAGAGGCCAATTAAGAAGCAATCATCTAGATAAGAGGTGATAAGGGCCTGACCTAGGGTGTCGTCTGTGTATGAGGGGAGAGAAGGAGACAGAAACAAAAAGGATTGTGGGAGCATAATCCACAGGATGTGACAATTGATTTGATAAAGGAGAGGAGGCAGAGGGAGCCTTAGAAATTTGTAGATGTGATTGATGAGACAATTGGTGATTTTTGAAAGAGACACATACAGAGAGAGACAGAGACAGCCAGACACAGCCAGCCAGCCAGCCAGAGACAAGGAGATTGAGAGATTGAGAGACACACAGAGAGAGATAAAAAAGAGAAGAGAAGAGAGGGGATAAGAGAGGACAGCAGAGGAGAGGAGAGAGAGAGGAAGGGAGGGAGGGAGGGAGGGAGAGAAGGAGAAAGAGAAAGAGAGGGAGAGAGAGAGAAACAGAGGGAGACAGAGACAGAAACAGAGAGACAGAGTCAGAGAGTCAGATAGACAGAGACAGGGAGATTGAGAGAAAGAAAGAGAGAGACAGAGGGGCTGGGGAAAGGAAGGGAGGGAAGAGTTGTAGATCAATGAACTTAATTTTAATTCAGGGGATGTTTAGTGAATACCTAAATGATGATTTTGAAATTTTGTACTAATGTGATTGAGAAGATGAAGAAAAGGAAATAGGAAATAGAACAGAGCCATAGAAATAGAAATAAGAAAGTTGGAAGCAAGACAGGGCTTTTGACATGATGTTTTATTGTGGCAGCTGGGTGGCCCAATGCATAGGATGCTGGGCTTGGAGTCGGGAAAGATCAAATAGCATTTGACCAAAGGACCTACCTCACAGAGTTATCCTGAGATTCAAATGAGATTAATATTTGTGAGAGCTTGAGGCAAACCTTAAAGTGACAAACATATATGTATTATTATGTGTTGGAAGAACAGGGAAGAACTGGAGACAGCAATGAAGATTAGGGCAGACTTGGGAGCCCCGGGGTAGAAGATTATGATCAGAGAGGGTCATTTCTGAGTTTATTATCTTGGGGAATCTAAGTTGCTCCACACCCTTAGTGGCAATCACTATGAGGGCTAAGAGACTCAGGGCAGAGGCTTTTTGACCCTTTAGCATTCTGGTGGAACCTCTGGATTCCTTCTCAAAATAGTGTTTTCAAATGTATCAAATAAAATGCATAAGATTACAAAGGAAACCAAAGTGAGGGAAAACAAAATTGTTATTCCCCCCCCCCCCATTTAAGTTCATGGATTTCCTTAAGTCTATCCATGGTCCTTATGGATTTCTAGGTTAAGAACCTCTGTCCTATGTAGAGATAAAGGTTGTTGAGAGGCTTCAGTTAAAATTATAATCTGAATAGAAAAAAAAAGTGTATGTATACATGTACACATATACATTTTATTAAACATATGTTATATATAATACATATTCTCTTAATATATATATTCTGTTAATTTAGAGATATCTTCAATTAAAATCGTAGCCTTAACAGAATAACAATACATATGTGTATATATATATATAAATTACATATATATATCTATATACATATACACTTACACATATAAATTTTGTTAAACATATAAGTTATAAATATTATATACTTATATATAATATATTATATACATAATTATATATAAAACATATACATCCTCTTAATATATGTGTAGATATATTTAATTCTCTTAAAAGATGTATTCAATGAAAATCATAACCTAAACAAATACACATACATGTGTGTACATAAAGATTATATATAAATGCATTTACACATATATATTCTGTTAAATATATAATTTATATATATTATACCTATTTCTTATGTATATTATTCTGTTAATATTTATATACATATTCATTTAAAATCAGAACCCAAACAGAATATATACATATATATATATATATATATATAATATATGTACTCATAAAATTTGCACACATATATACATGTTTGTGTTTGTGTGTGTGCTAATTAGTTGCAAAAGGGACTTGTTTAGGTCCCTCAGGTCCTATGATGTACAGTGACTACCCAGAAAAAGAAATGTGCTTTCTCTTGGGGAGATGAGTAGGATATAGGGAGAATTAACCTCTCTGAGACCCAGGCTGAATTAATCTCTCCAATCCATTTGGAAAAGGCCATGTAAAGGTAAGCGCATTTCCAGAAGTCCCTAGACTTCTAGAATTTTGCCCCAGGACATATTCACTATCTGTGCCATCTCTCTCTCTGGCTGGCATGATGGGCTGAAACTAACAAGATGAAATTTCATAGAAAAATAATAGGCACAAATGTGAAATCCAGCCCTTGGGTTCCAGGAATCTACTGTACAAATGCAGGCGAGGGGAGAGGGGCCAAGCAAATGAAGAAGACTCTGTGGCTAGTGGGATTCGAGCTTAATACAAAACAAGAGCAGCAGAGAAGCACACTGTCCAGATCAGGAGAGATAGCAGTCCCCATGGACTTTGCCCCGGCCAGACAACACGTCCTTGCTGTGGACCGTGTTTGTACTGTGCTCACTTCTGAGAAGCCAGACAATGGCAAGTTGAAACATGTCTATAGGCTGGTAATAAAATGTTGGTGAGTCTGAAAATCACGTGGGAAGAATGGCTAAAGTATTTCCAAATGTTTTACTGAAGAAGAGAAAACTTTGTGAGGTGGGGCTGGTTTCTATCTTCAAATTCATCTCAGAATCACAGAATTTGACAGCAGCCACTTTGTTCAATCCATCCAGAAAAGGCCTCCTCACTCTAACATACCTGACGGGAGGGGTGATTCGGCCTCCATACGGTCACCAAAGTGGGAAGGCCCATTCTCTTGGGGGACGACCAAGATGAGATGACTACCTCTAAGTTCAGCAGTCTGAATTCAGTGTTCCTGAACCTTCCCCTCCCCTTTTCTCTAGACGCCCACAAAAATGACTCAGAAAGCAGATTTGTTAGAGAGCTGAGTTCAGAGCTTGCCTCTGACATATAGGGAATGGGTTACTTCCCTTCCTCAGGACTTGGAATAACTCTCCATGATGATAAATATCAGAAGAGATAGCCATCCTCATTGGCAGAGGGAGTTTCTTCTTCTGCAAGTCCCTTGTACTGATAAAACTGCAGTTCCAGTCCCTGAACCTATCCCCCAAATGGCGCAAATTTCTATAGTGTTTAGAGCAGGGATTCTCAAACTACGGCCTGCGGGCCAGATGCGGCCCACTGAGGACGTTTATAGGGCCCGCCGGGTTATGGCAAATGGGCTGAGGGGTAGAGACAGTGTGAGCTTTTGTTTTTACTCTAGTCCGGCCCTCCCACATTCTGAGGGACAGTGAACTGGCCCTTATTTAAAAAGTTTGAGGACCACTGCTTTAGAGGTTTATAGACCACTTTCTTTACAACCTCATGATACAGGCAGTATAATGTGGCTTTGATAGATAAAGTGATTTGCCCATGATCACAGAGCTAGTATCTTCTGGGATGTGAATAATAATAACAGCAGAAACAATGTTTCAGTTTGGTAAATACTTATTAACCACCTACTGTGTGCCTGACACTATGTGGCAACAAAGACAAAAAAAAAAAAAAAAAAAAAAAACCCAAAACATATAGTTGCTGTCATTAAGGAGCTGGCTTTGGGAGTAGCAATATATATTGGAAAATTAAATATGAAATAGATACTAAATAATTCCTAAGGTGGAGCACTAACAGTTTGGATAGAGAATTGCTGCAGGAGGCCATTACTGAGCTAAGCTCTGAGAGAAACTCCATACACCAGGAGCTAGAGTGCATTTCAGGTGCAAAGACATGATACTAATAAAAGCTTGACACATAGTAGGTACTATATAAGTTTGTTGATTGACAATACTAATCATAGTTGATTTCTATATGTGGGTTAAGGGTACCTTCCCTATTAACTGTCTTGGATTAGGGACTCTTAAATTGTAATTTACTGAATATTTGTAAAGTGCTTAGCACAATACCCAGCACATAGTAGGTCCTTAATGAATACTTGCTCCCTTTCCTTACTTGTCTTTACCTAATTTGAAAAAACAAAAACAAAAACAAAAAACAAAGCAAAAAACTGGTAATATCTCCATTTAAGCTGGCCTGGGTCTTCGGTAGATCATCAGGCTAGCAGATCCAAGCAGGCAACAATATTGAAATGGTAAAAACATTTAATTAGAATAGAAACAATAGTAAAGTAATGAAAAAAACATCAACCACATTTCCAAATGAGTCTAGTTTTATTCTCTTTCCTATTCCAGAGTACTTTGGAAAATTAACTTCTCTGAAAGAATAGTACTCTGGCAAGGGAAAGCATAAACAATCTCTATAACACAAAGGCTCATAGATTTTGAGCTGAAAAAAAAATCTTAGGGGGCACCAAATTCACCCTTTCCCCCATTTTGTAGATGGGGAAACTGAGTCCCAGAGAAGATAAGTGACATTTAAAAAAATGGCAGGTAGATTTTAAAAATGACAGGTAGTCAGTAGGAGTTTAAATCGAGATGGCCTTGGATCAGTTCCATTGTGAAACACTTCACTGAAAGTTCAATCTGCATCTGTTAATTTCCTGAGTCTGCAGTGTCCATGCAGTCCCCGGCTTGACATACTCAACAAAGATGTCTTCCTCTTCTCTGTGTGATTGCCAGCCTCTATCCTTTTCTTCATCTTCTTGGTGGGAAAAACCAAAACACAAACTTCTTTACTTCATTCACAAAAAGAGTGAGAAATGGGCCAGAATAAACCTTCCCTCCAGGACATTGGAAGGGGGAAAATCCCTCTTTCTTGTCCTGCCTGCAAACTCAGCAATATTCTCCCCCCACTCCACTCCAAAACACAAAAAAGTAGAAGCGCTACATACAAAACAGCTGCATACAAGTCACTATGCTGTGCATTCAGTGTTTGAAGATCTGCATAGGATTATGATTCAATTGAAAAAAATACTGCCTTCGGAATCAGAAAACCTGAATTCAAGTTCTACCACTGATGCTTGCTACCTGTGTTATTTTGGGCAAATCCCTTTACTTCCTGAGACCTCAGTTTCCTTATCTGTAAAAAGTGTGGATTAAGTGACTTCTATGTTCCTTTCTAGATCTATAATCCTCTTAGTCCCTTCACTTTCTTGGGCCTCAGTTTCTTTATCTGTAAAATAGGAGGGGGATTCAAACTCAATGACCTCTTTGGTCCTCTCCAGTTCTGGGTCTGTGACATTTTTGTGAATCCAAGTTTCCTGACTGAATATTTCTATCAGGATGTCTCTTCAAGTGGCAGAAGGAGGCAGAGGAAAAGGGTGAGACCTTTGGGATTGGAAAACTGATATTTTAAGATCTTAGAACATCAGCCCAGCTAGCATGTGGTGGTGAGTGCTACGTGACCATGTGTGACTTCTCGGATGAACAGAGGAGAATGAAATAGCAAGGTCAGGAGCCCTTTTCAAGGACATGCAATGAGAAAATGGTGAGATTCTCACAATCTAGCTCAGCTCTTGTGATGCTGAGATTTTTCTTAGAGACTGAAAAAGCAAATGCAAGTTGTTTTGAGAGAATAAACACATTTGGTGGAAGCTAGATATAACACTCAATCATGGCATCAGAAGGCTAAGGATAGCCTTCTGATAAAGCAAAACCCAAAAACCATTCCAGAGGTTCTCTTCTCAATTCCTACTTCAGCTGGTAAGTATTTATTGAATGTTTACTTTTGACAATTAGGTGGCAATGAGCAGGAGAAGAATTTAGAAATCAGTGCAGTATTTTTGCTAAGAAAACCTCAAATGGGGTCATGAAGTGTTGACTGAACAACAGTGACAAATATGACAGGCACTGAACACACACATACACACAAATGAAAGTCCCTGCCCTCAAGGAGTTTACGTTTTGTCAAGGTGTGCAGATAAATAGAGACAAAATATGTGCAATGTAATTTCGAAGATTGGGAGAGAAAATCAGGCTGGGCTTCCTGTAGGAGGTGGCTCTGAGTTTGAGTTTGAGCTTGATCCCCGGCAGTCCTCAGCATCACTCCCTGAAATAGATTTTGTGTTTTTATCTGAAGTTATTTACACATTGTTGTTTCCTCCAATGGAATAGAACAGGACAGGGATTGTGGTGTTTGTGTCCCTGTATTCTCAGCACCTCGGAGCATTCCTGGAATTTGGGAAAGGCTGAATACATGCTGTTTCGGTGATTGATTGATAGCTAGCCAAGCTTTGGGTGCTTAGAAATAAGGGTTTGTTGTTGTTGTTGTTTGTGCTTCAAGAGGACTATGATCTCAGGGAGGTGATGCTATAACATGCAAGTGAATTGGATTGAGGCGAGGGAGGGCTGGGCAAGGTCTTATTTGGATCCAGTGGCCAGATATAGCTCAGGACAACTGGAGATGGCCCTGGATGCAGTGGGACACCTTGATCTTTTAAAGTTAAGGTCTTTAATAGGTTTCAGGGCAGGAATAATCTCCTTTTAGTCTTGGTATCCTACCTCAGAATCTTGCATATGGGAGTTCATTTCTATGAATATTCACTGAGCAACTCCCCCATATGCAAGATTCTGAGGTAGGATACCAAGATTAAATTATTCCTGCCCTGAAATGGAGATAAGGAGGAAAAACATTCATGGCATAAGCATGGAGCTGGGAAAAGGAGAGTCATGAAAAGCAAGAAAGCCAAGATAATTAGATTGTAGAATGTGGTAATGAGACTGGAATGGTGAGTTAGCCATAAAAAATCATGGAAGACTTTAAAAGTCAGAGGAGTCTATATTTTATGCTAGAATCAATAGTTTGACTGGAGTTTATTGAACAAGGGAACGACATGATCCAAGTTGCATGTAAGTAAAATCACTTTGGCCACTGAGTGAAGAATAGATGGAGGCCGTGATAAGAGACCTGAGGCAGGAAGAACAGTTAGGAAGCTATTGAAATTGATTCAAGCCAAGGGGGGAACTAGATGAATAGTGAGAAGAGGACATCTAACAGTGATTGGATCAGGAAATTACTTTGTCTTTCTAGAACTCAGTTTCCTCATTTGTAAAATGAGACAAAGTTGGCTTTCAGGGATTCATAACCTGGAGTTGGGGAACTTTTTTTTAAAGCATATTTAATACATAATCCTATGTATTTTATGCCTTTAAACACATGATTTCTGACAAGGAGTTCATTGTCATGTCCATAATGTCAAAGGGGGAATCAAGACTTAGAGAAAGGTTGGTATCCATTGTATTTAAAATCTCTTTCAACTCTAAATATATGATCCAATGAACTTAATTTTTGTTTGTGGACAGAAAATGATAGAAATACGGTAAACAAAGTTTTGTGGAGCAGTCGAATGGTTACTATAAGGACAGGGCTTCATAAGCAGTTGCTTTGAATGATTAATGCTAAAAAGGGGCTTGTTAGAAAAATGGAAGAAGGTTGAGGACAACGAGGAATTGACTATCAAGATCCCAATTTTCCCCTTTCACCTCTCCCCACCTAACAAAAACAAAAACAAAAACAGGAAATGGGTTGGAACAGTAAGGGGGATATGGAGGTTCATGTGACATCCATCAGAATGACTGAGATTGGAAGTGGATGATGACCACTCATGTCCTGGCATTGCATAGACCTGGAGACTTGTACATCTCTACCTTCTTATCTCAAGAGCTCAATTCAGCCAAGTCTGCTGTGGAGAAGGAGCAAAAGTGACATTCAGTAAGGATAGTCATCCAACTGGAAATACATCTCATTGAATCACTGGGATAGAGATCTAAATGAGAAGCTTGAATGAGAAGTGCAATCTTTTGATTTTTACAGATAAAAATAATGAGAGTCAGGGCAGAGGACTGATTTGTCCAAGGACCTGTAGGCTATATAAGAAGAAAAGCTGGAGTGAGCCTTGACTTCTGACTCCAAATTCAGTATACTGTCAATTATGCAAACAGTAACCACATAGACACTCCCTTTCTCTCTCCCCTGCAAAATTCATTCTGTAGGAAGGGATTTTTCAACTCTAAATTAACACTAGAATTGGGCAGATCTTGGATTTTCTGTTTTCCTTAAAACACTGGTGACGAGCTTCTCGTTAATTCTTTGTCAATATTGCTAAATAAGTCTTAACCAAGACAAGATATGTGGAAGCTAGGTGCACAGAGGGTAGAGTGAGGGTCTTAGATTCAGGAAGACTCATCATCGAATGTTCAAATCTGGCCTCAAACAGTTACGAGCTGTGTGACCTGAGCAAGTCACTTAACCCTATTTGCCTCAGTTTCCTCATCTGTCAAATGAGCTAGAGAAGAAAATGAGAAACCACTCCAGTATCTTTGGCAAGAAAACCCCCAAAGGGCTCTTGCCTCAAGGTACCAAATTTAGAGCTAACCAACAGTATTTATTATTCTTTAACATTATCAAAACAGAATTAACAATTAGCAAGAATAAATAGTGAACTCCAATTGATAAATGGTCAAGGGATATAAACAGACAATTCTCAGATGATGAAATTGAAACTATTTCCACTCATATGAAAGAGTGTTCCAAATCACTACTGATCAGAGAAATGCAAATTAAGACAACTCTGAGATACCACTACACACCTGTCAGACTGGCTAAGATGACAGGAACAAATAATGATGAATGTTGGAGGGGATGTGGGAAAACTGGGACACTGATACATTGTTGGTGGAGTTGTGAAAGAATCCAGCCATTCTGGAGAGCAATTTGGAACTATGCCCAAAAAGTTATCAAACTGTGCATACCCTTTGACCCAGCATTGCTGTTATTGGGATTATATCCCAAAGAAATACTAAAGAGCGGAAAGGGACCTATATGTGCCAAAATGTTTGTGGCAGCCCTTTTCGTAGTGGCTAGAAACTGGAAGTTGAATGGATGCCCATCAATTGGAGAATGGTTGGGTAAATTATGGTATATGAAGGTTATGGAATACTATTGCTCTGTAAGAAATGACCAGCAGGAGGAATACAGAGAGGCTTGGAGAGACTGACATCAACTGATGCTGAGTGAAACGAGCAGAACCAGGAGATCATTATACACTTCAACAATGATACTGTATGAAGATGTATTCTGATGGAAGTGGATATCTTCAACATAAAGAAGATCCAACTCACTTCCAGTTGATCAATGATGGACAGAAACAACTACACCCAGAGAGGGAACACTGGGAAGTGAATGTAAATTGTTAGCACTACTGTCTATCTACCCGGGTTACTTATACCTTCGGAAGCTAATACTTAATGTGCAACAAGAAAATGGGATTTACACACATGTATTGTATCTGGGTTATATTGTAACACATGTAAAATGTATGGGATTGCCTGTCATCGGGGGCAGGGAGTGGAGGGAGGGAGGGGATAATTTGGAAAAATGAATAAAAAAAAAAAAAAGAATAAATAGTGAAAATAGGAAGCCGGATGACATTGGAACTCTTCTTCGATTCACCTCTGCTGCCCCTAGCGGTGGTGTTCTGGTAGTGCACCCCCTTTCTCTGAATCCCAGAACCCATGCCCCTAGTATTTACTTCATGCCAATTGCTCTGAAGGAGACTTGTGCGCTTTAATTCAGTGCGAAACTGTGTAGTTCTGACTTGATCTATAAATAAAACCATTTAATTCTTAGGTGAACCTTGAAGACTTTTCCATTCTCCTTCCCATTAGCCCCTACTTTAGCGATCCAGTCATTTTTCTGTCAATTTCTGATCTTCCCTCCTCCCACCCCAAGCACATTTAACAAACATATAAAGGTTGTGCTAATATCCTCAGATGGGGAACAAATATTAGCAAGTCATTATTGGGATTGTGTTTACACTTTTATCAACTACAAATATCTGTTTGCTTTAAACGAAGGTCTCCCTGGTCTATTCCAGTCAATAAAAGATAAGGTACCTGTCAATAAGAGACGATGTGTATGAATTTCACAAGTAAGAGCGAATGGCGGGGTCTCAGATCGCTTTTCCAGAAGGCCGAGTTTATTACAAAATGATTAGATTTCCCAATAGGACTGCCATCAGGATCTTAATTAATTAATTTACTAATAACTCTTCCCTACCTTTGGGCATGAGTCCAAATTATTTTTTTGGCCCTGTTCACAGTCTCTCCTCCTTTCCCTCGCTTCTATTTACCTTTCCCTTATCACCATTCCCTTTTGTGTGTTTTCTTCTCCTATTAAAATATAAGCAACTCGAGGGCAGGAACTATCTTGCTTTTTGTCTTTGTAGTCTCAAAACTTAACCAGTGTCTGGCATGTAATCAATATTTGCAAACACTGTCTGTTTACTCAATCTCTTGCTCCTGCCATCCATTTTCTACTCTTCAGGTCAGAAATTGGCAAAGAGAAGTGATAAAGCCAGACTGTCACAATAAGGACATCTTTGGGAGAATCAGTCAGTCAAGAAGCATTTTGTAATATATGCCAGACACTATGAGAGACAACATTTGTCTGAATCATACAGGCTGGGTGACCCTGGGTAAGTTACTTAACCACTCAAGCTCCCCAGACACATGTCTGAGCCCACAAATAGCATCAATAGAAGGAGTTTTTTCATCTTGTATCAATGGCATGGCAGGTCCAGTCCATGACTTCATCCTATGTGCTAACCACTGAACTAGATAGAGCAGTGGTCCTCAAACTTTTTAAATAGGAGGCCAGTTCACTGTCTCTCAGGCTATGGGAGGGCCGGACTATAGTAAAAACAAAAACTCACACTCTGTCTCCTCCCCTCAGCCCATTTGCCATAATCCAGCGGGTCACATACATGTCCTCAATGGGCCACATATGGCCCGCGGGCCATAGTTTGAGAACCCCTGCCATAGAGTGTCATGATGCTGCTGGGAATGCTGCTATATGCTATTCTTGGGCTCTCGAAGTAAAGATGAGCTTTGGACAGTGGGAAACAGTGGACAAATTGTAAGGCTGGATTTGAATTCAGGCTCTGGCACTGATCAGCTGAATGATTTTGAGGCAAGCCATTTAAAATTCCTAAGTCTCACTTTCTCTACCTGCAAAATGGGGACAAGTTGCAGTCACACCAGACATATAATGCATGAGTCATTTAAAGGCAGTAGAAAGAAAAGTGGAAAGGAAGTGACTAAGCTATGGCATATTAATAATAAATAATGGTGTGCCTGAAGCATTAGAGATGGGGGAAGAGCAAAGGAAGTGGGGTGGTCAGAAGATAAGAGAAGGAAAGAACATGAGTAACTCATGTGTGTCACTGGCATCCATAGGTGATGAGATTTAGAGGAAAGCCCCTAGCCTGTTGAGTGGAACCCCATGAAGAACAGGACAAGACTAGGACAGGAAGAAGCCCTTCGGTTGTATTCTTGAGGGAGCTCCTACATAGGTGTAATCACAGATCCCCTAGAGAATCATGGCAAGGGTTGGTTTGTGATGACAGACAGAAGACAACACTTTTGTTTTCCATTGTTTTTCCTCCTTGAGGCAATTGGGGTTAAGTGACTTGCCCAAGGTCACACAGCTAGACCGTGTTAAGTGTCTGAGGCTAGATTTCAACTCAGATCTTCCTGATTTCAGGGCTGATGCTCTATCCACTGTGCCACCTAGCTGCCCTTGTTTTCTACTGTTAATAGTATTCAGAAGACTGTTGAACTCAGAAGTACCAAGCAGAAGAAATGAATAAATGTTGCTCCAATTTTCCAAAAAAGAGAAGAGAAAGGAATCTTTAAGTTCCAGACCTTAAGCTGGACTGAGATTTCTGGCAGAATTTTCACATGTGTTTTTAAAGGGATGGTTAGTGATCATTTAGAAAAGGAAGCAATGATCACAAAGAGCCAGCATGGCCCATCAAGAAGAGGTAATGGTAGACTAACCCTATTGCCTTTCTGGAAAGGGCTAATAAGCAAGTTGATCAGCATGGTGCTATAGATATAGTTGACCTAGATTTTAGCAGAGCCATCAATAAGATTCCCCTTAGGCTACATACTGACTTAGTTTTCAAATGCAATGTTATTCTTGTTTCGTTTGTCATTTTATATTGTTAAATGTTACATTTTAATCTAGGCCCCACTTGGAAGTGTTGTACCCCAGACAACACCCCAGACCACATGGCTACGTGTTTGATCCTCTACTCTAGACCCACAATTGAGTGGACAGGGACACTGGTTGAAAGGTCAAGGCCAAGGGTTCAGTGTCTACTTGGGAGGATATTTTTTTTGTTGTTGTCTATAGTTATTTTATTTTATTTATTTTTATTTTATTATTATATATTTTTTATAATATTATCCCTTATATTCATTTTTCCAAATTATCCCCCCTCCCTCTACTCCCCCCCTGATGACAGGCAATCCCATACATTTTACATGTGTTACAATATAACCTAGATACAATACATGGTGTAAATACCATTTTCTTGTTGCACAATAAGCATTAGATTCCGAAGGTACATGTAACCTGGGCAGACAGACATTAGTGCTAACAAATTACATTTACTTTTGGGAGGATATTTTTAAAGGAGAGGCTAAAGGATGCTCAGCTCTGTCATATTTAAAAACTCTATTGCTAACATAAAGATATAAATGGCATGTCTAGCAAACCTGAAGATGACACTTATCTGGACTATTGGAATCAGCTCCAGTTTGCTCTTCCTGCCTCATCTTCTTCTATTTTGATCCATCATTCACACAGCTGCCTAAGGGATTTCCTAAGTTTCCTTTCCTCACTCAGTAAACATCAATGGCTCCATAGGATCTACACATCCCTCTTTTTTGGGGGTATTTTAAGCTTCTCACAAACTGAACTCTGTCTTTTTTAGTCTTTTCATACTCTACTCTTTTCCATAACGTAGCCATATTGGCTTCCTTGCTGTTTCTTGGGCATGACCCTCCATCTCCCCTTCCTCTGCTTTCCCAGTGGCTCTCCTTTATACCTGGAATATTCTCACCTCACCTCTTCCTTTGGGAATCCCTGCTTCCATTCAAGATATGGCTCAAGTACCACCTTGTGCATGAGATTTCTTCCAGGGCCTACTACCTTCATTTTTAGGGTTACTTCCTATCTGTTGCAAACCTATCTGTCAAATCTATTATCTCCTTTTTCAGAAGATAAGTTCCTTGAGGGTAGGGACTGTTTTTTTTTTACTTTTGTAACCCCATCACCCAGCCCTTTGCCTGGTGAATAATTGGTGATTAATCAATGCTTGTTGACTGAGAGATTCAAGAAATGAGGAAGTGATAATCATTCTTTCCTCGGTCTTAATCAGGCCACATCTAGGGTGTGGGAGTCAGCTCTGACATCTTATTTTAGGGAGGATGTTCACAAGCTGAGGAATATTCAGAGACAGACAGTCAAGATAGTGAAGAGCCTTGAGTTATGACAGGAGGACCAAGTGTTATTATGTCAGGGGATATGAAATTCTCTTTCTGTCTTTGAAAGGTTGCATTGTGGGAAAGGGACTAGATTAGTAGTTCTTTGCTCTCAAGGAGAATTGAGTGGAAACTTCAAAGGGAGAAACTTAAACATTGTGTCAGTAATAACTTCCTAAAGATGAGAGCTACCTTAGCATGAGATGAGCTAACTCAGAGATGGCTTCCCTCTTTGGGATTCTTCCAGCAGAGGTAGGCTTGGTGTGTCATTTTTATAGGTAGAGTTGGATCAAATGATATGAGGTCCCTTCTGATGCTGAATTCCTGCGATTCTTTATGATTTTGAGAACAAAAAATGTTTTTTTAATCTAAGCACGTGAGGGAACGATTATAGACAACTGGCTAAAATCCATGAATTCAGATGAACCGGGCCTGGTACTGCCATCAGTGAGTTCAGATCAGCAAGGTCTGGAAGCCAGGGTATTTAAAAACCGTATGGATATAATTCTGAGCGTCTGTTAGTCATCTGTGGAAAAGCACAGAGAATGGGATACATGGGAGCATGGAAGATGGGCAAATGTACTGCTTTTCAAACATAGGAAGAGGGAAGAATCTTTTGCTTATAGACTTTTTAGCTTGACTATGATTTGTAGGAAAAATCTTGAATACATGAATGTGATCTAGATAAGTTGTTTTAGGGATGGTTTGGGAGCACTCAGGGAAATTGAGTTAGATCAAAGAGATCTACCATGGGATCCACAAGAAATCAAACTATCCTCTGCTTTTTCTTTCCTCTTCTCTTCTTTCTTTTCTTCTCCTCTCCTCTTTCCTTTCCTCTTCTTTTATTATCTTCTTCCTCCTCCTCTTTTACTCCTTCTTTTCTTTCCTCTCTGCCAACTTTCCACTTGTGTGTGTGTGTGTGTGTGTGTGTGTGTGTGTGTGTGTGTGTGCGAATAAGTAAAGGGTAAAAAGGCTGGGACCAGGACCGACACTTTAAATGAGGACAGCTTAGAAATTCTCCATATTGTTGACAAGATCATACCTCCAAGATAGAAATAGGAAAGGGAAAAGAACAGACACATTCAGAAATATCACCAGAGAGCTTCAGGTCTTCAGGTCATTATAGAAGAAGGAAGGGAAAGGCATTTATTAAATGCCTACTAAATACCAGGCATTTTACAAATATTTCATTTGATTCTTCAACAATCCTTGGAGATAGGTGATATTATTAATCCAATTTTACACTTAAAGAAATGAAGGCAGACAGAGGTTACGGGATTTGTTTGGGATCACGGTATCTGAGATCATATTTGAACTTGGGTCTTGCCGACTCAAGGCCCAGGGCTCTATTTGCTGTATCACCTAATTGGCTAGGAAAGAAACACATGATGATCTTATAGAGCCTGTTCCTAAGACTTGACATACTGTGATTATAAACTCCCATTGTAACTCCCAAATCCATCTTTATTACTTGCAGTAGGGTAGCTCATTCTGTGGGGGCTACTTAGCCATCTCCATTTGCAGAGTCCCTGTTGAGCATAAGCCAAGAGAGGACCACAAAGGTAAATGTGCCCACCTGTGCGGCAGAAGATGAAGACTGAAAGCCATCCTTCAAAGAACTCAACAAAGTTCCTCTAGACTAAGTCCAACACATGCCTTGCTTGACAATTAGTGACTTCAATGCAAGAGAGCTCAGCAAAACATGTTGAAAAATGTATCCTGACGCAAGAGAGACCTGAAAGAGAACAAGATCTTGTAAAGAATCCACGTTCCCATATGCTATGGGATTTATTATTATTACTGGCTAGCTTTTATATAGATTGTAAAGCATTTTTGCATATATTATCCCATGTGATCTCCCAATAACCCTGTGAAGGAGATACTATTATTATCCCTATTTTACTGAGAAAAAATGAGGCTGAATACCAACTGAGGCTAAAAGCAGTTAAGTGACTTGTTCAGGTCACACACATCTATGTCTGAGGCGAGATTGAAACTGAGGACTTCCTGGCTCCAACATATCTAGGCCACCTAGCTACCATTATAATTATTGTTATTTAGAAAGTGTTTGCAAAATGTTTTCCTACTTTATCTCATTTGAGCTTCATTAATCATCTCAGTGGTGTAGGTACCCCAGGAATGATTATACCCATTTTTGTAAATAGGGAAACTGAAGCTTAGAGAGATTAAGATGTTTGCATACGGTCATTTTCAGCTTTCTGACTCATTTTAATATAATATTCACCATTTTATCTCTGGCATTCTTCAATTTCCTCATTTTACAGATGTACTTGACATGCTGTTCAAAAGCATTAATGTCAAGTTTAAACAGGGAGAGGATCAGAAGGTGCTGAACAAAGAGAGCACTGAGCCATTGACTATATCTTAGACAGGAAATGACTACTTATTGATAAAGGAAGTCATTTCAGAGTCAGTTGGCTGTGTTCAATTTAATCATCTCTTGCTTAAAATAAAGATCCAAATGAATATCAAGATAAAAGAAATGGGGATATGAGAAATTTCAGCATATACAGTATATAATTACAATAGCTCCAACCTCACCTATTTAACAGTTGACTTCAAGAATGGGAAATGGATAAAGGTAAAGACATGGATTATAATATAAATTAGAGTCTGCGATGAGAAGACAAAAAAAAGTCCAGAAAAATTATGCAACCACTGATACTTATTTCCTTCTCAGGCAGAGAGGCCTGGTAATCAAAGATAACAAAATGTGGAGGAGTAATCTGGTAAATTACTAGTGGTACCATTTCACAAAATAATGGAAGGCAGTAGAAGGGGAAATAAAACTGCAGAAGAAAATTTGGCATAAGACCTAATTAAATTGGATAATTCCAAGAACAATTACTGATGAAACTGGAAGGAAGACATCGCATAGATACATAATGAAAGATATTTGCCAGTGTTTCTACAGTAATTTGTTGTTATTATTCATTATAGAGGAATCGTCACATTTTGGCTATTATACTTTAGTACATGGTGTTAACCGAGAAAATGAAAATGGCACTTAAGAAGATGAAGAGGGCAGATTTGTTGTATTTGACTAAATATACCCCACAGAAGCAATTTATGCTAAAGGTAATAGAATTGTGAAGGCACAGAGGATTAATTTTTAAGATATCTCAAAGAGAATTCTGTAATAGAATGGAATGAGGGGATTATTATTGGGGGGAAAAAACCTAACAAAAACTAAAAAAACTGCTAGACCTGCTGTAAGAATAATCTACATATATATTAAGGGTATAAGATAAATACTGGATCTATGATTTCATTGGTATAGGGAACTAGCAGGTAAAGAAACTCCCCCTACTGATGCAGGTCTGTCCCTGCAATTTATAGTTTTAGAAACGTTTCCTAGAGCACTAACAGGCTGAACAACTTGGTCAGTATCTGTCAGAGACTTCAGAGGAACCCAAGTGTTCCTTTGAAGCTAGTCCTCTGTCCCTTGTGCTACACATATATTTGACAAAAATATGAGAAAGGAACAGGCAGATTTTTGACCAATAGTATTCTAAAGCAAACCAAATCTCACAGTCACATAACTGATCAAAATATATAAAACTCGATGCCGCTGTGCTTATTATTAATGGATTTTAAAATGTGACTTGAGAGGTAATCACAGCCTTAAAATGTTTCTTCTAACAAGATGTCTCCCATGTATATCTTCTCTTCCTTTCTCCTTGTCAAACAAATGTGTGCAGATAGAAGTCTCATGAAATCATCCAGGAACTGTCTGAGGAGTAGTGAGTGCCCACAATATGTTTAAAGACCTTTGATCAAAGGATCTTTAGCATTTTAGGCCAATGCTATTGGAGATTTTATGGGAGGTCATCCCTGGATGAGGGTAGCATAAATTGGATAACAATTCCCATTGTTATTGGAAATGCTGAGATGGATGATTTAGCTGAGTTGAAGAGAGCTATCCAGAATAAGGGAAGGGACTGGTCTACTGTCCCTTATCCAATTTTGCTCTTATCTAATCACTTCTGGAGACAGGTCTGGGTATCGCTAGTGATAACATGGCATGACTTTGAAGCCAGGAAGATTTGGGCGCTAGTACTGCCTCTGACACATGCTGATTGGCTGATCCTGGCAAGTCACTGAACCTTATTATATTCTAGGACAAATTCTAAGACTACACGTTGCAGAGGGGGTGCTGACCTGCATTGGTAGAGGGAGTTTCATCACCTGGGAGTTCCCTATACCAATGAAATCACTTATCCTAGTCTATATCTTTCAGTACAATCCAACTTAGACCAAGAACAGCGTAGGGTGACCAGAATGTGAGGTGGTCAAGACATCATGTCATGGGAAGATTGGTTGGAGAAAATGAGGAACTAGAGTTAAGATCATATACGATTATAGAGTTCCAGCTAGAATTCCAAATTGAAAGAGAAGAAAACCGAGGCATCAGGAAATTGATTAATTTGTGCAGCATCACATAGAAAGTGTCTGGGATGGTATTTAAGTGTAGGCTTTGGACTCCAACTAAAACACCCTACCCATCATCCTCCAAGGCTTGTCACAAAATGCAATGAATTCTCCAGAAATCAAACCCAGATTACAAGAATGGGAAGCTTGCATGATAGTATTTTACTAGAAATGAAGTTGTGGAGAAAAGCTTAGCTTGCAGAGAATCTTGATTGTTAAGGCTCTTCAAGTGTTCCTTCATGTGGAGGAAGGGATAGTCTTGTTCTTGATCCCAAAAGGCAGAACAAGGAGTTGGGAGTGAAAGTTGCACAGAGACTTCAGCTTTTTTTTTTTTTTTTTTTTTAAGGAACTTTTTTTTTTGGAAAGATTCAGAACAATGGATTAATTAGGTTAATTAATTAGTACCATACTAAATTAAATGAGTATGAATTATTTATGGTAATATGATTTATTAATCTATGAGGGATATTGTAGTTCTGTTTGTGGTTCCTCTCTTCTCTGAGATGAAATTAACCTGGAAAAGGGCAGGGTAGGATTTGAACCTTGATGCTCTGTAATCTTGGGACTCATCACTCAACCTTTCAGGACCTCAGTTTCCTAATCTGTGAAATAAGGGAGTGCAGTGGGATGGCTTCTAAAGGCCATTTTGGCTCTAAATCTATAATCCTAGACTTCTCTGATCAGCAAGAGCAGCAAGGAGCAGTTAAGAGTTATTTATTTGCTTCTATTTATCTAAGGTGTGCAGGACCCCATACCCAGTCTCTGTTGTCAATGAGCTCACAAACGACTTATCCTTTCATTATTGAGACAGGAACTTGTGCTAAATACCAATGCGATTCAGGGGAAAAGATGCTCACATTAGCTTGTGCTCACTGTTTCAGCCACCGGTTGGCAAACGCTTAGATCCTCTGCTCCCTCTTTCAGCTGCTGCCATCCAGAGGACAGGTGATTCGCAGACGTGGTTCGGCTGAAGTCTAAGGGCAAACCTCACTGTTCTGTGCCCAGCTGCTGAGGGGCATGGCCCATTTCAGTTTTATTCCAGGGACTGGAGGCTTCTAAGCCTGGGGCTGAGAGAAAAGGTACAGGGAATAGGACGTGGCTGGAGGGAAAATTCGCGTTGGCTTTCCCAGTTTAGAGATGATCTTTTCCTCCTCATTTTGGCAATTCAGGGAATAGGAATCTGGAAGGGACTTAAGAAGCCCTTCTTGTCCAACTCTCTCATTGTATAAAGGAGGAAACTGAGGCAGGACGGAGCTGAGCTGTGTTGCCTTGTCTCTCATACAGTGAATCAAGAGAAAGGGGGTCAGGGAGTACTATCTCAAAGACTCTCTCTGAGTTTTAATATTTTCAGGATCCCTAAGCAGGGATAATGTTCTTTCTTAAAACAAAAACTGGACAAATAAAAATGAAAAGCCCAAACTTGGACGTGCTGTTTCCTCTATGGTGGGAAAGTCAGGATTTGGGATACTAGCAAAGGGTGGCCTGGGACAGTTTTCCATGCTGGCAGCAGCTTACCAAGTAGTTGTGGGGGACACACTCCTAAGGGTGGAGCGGGGGCTTCTGAAGAGGGCTTGGAGATTTCCAGGTTAGGGATGGCCAAGGTGCTTTGGACGCGGGCATCTCCTGCCCCCGTCCCTTGTTCACTAGGGTCCCAGTGGGAGGGGAAATGCCGAAGATGCACGGACCATAGAGCTGCCCAGAAGAGCAGAGATTTGGGGGAAAGAAGGCACAGAGACAGGACTCCCTCTTGGTGGTGCCAGAGTTGAGTAGACAGGATCCTCCTCCCCACGTCTTCCCTCCTCCCTTTTGCGTGTGTGTCCATGTGTGTATTTCCCAGCCAAAGGGAGAAGGGGTCCGGGGATGAAAGAGTTACAGCCCAGGGCTCTGGTGTAAGGTGTCCAATGCGAAAGAACAGCAGTTTGCAGGAGTTAACGTGGGCAGCTTCTCGGGGTAGGGAAGGGAGGAGGACCGTCTGCCAAGCTCCTGCTCCTCGTGTGTGGCTGTGTGTGTGTGTGAGTGTGTGAGCACGGGCGCGTGTCTGCCCGGGGCTCTGTGTGCGCACAGGTTGCGTGGAGCTGCCTGGAAACCGTGGGAGCCATTAGAGGAGAGGGGTGGGGTGGGCCCCCCGAGAGAAGCCGGCGCCCGGGCGGAGGAGGGGGACGTGAACCCCCGGCCCTGACGTGAGCCGAGGGGGAGGGAGGGATGGAGTGAATCTTCCCCCGGGGCCGTGGGGGTGCCGCCGGGGAGGGGGCGGGCGCCGCACAGAGTTTGCGGGGCGCTCCAGTCCGGCGGGGCCGCGGGCACCGGGGGCGAGGGGGAGCTGGGAGGGGAGGCCGCGAGCGCGCACATGGACTGAGATCGTGCCGCCCGCCGCCTGGGCTCACTTCGGCTCCGGAGAGGGAGAGAGCTAGAGGGAGAGCCGAGAGTGAGAGCGAGAGAGCCAGAGAGAGCCGAGAGGGGAGGGCCCGGGAAGGGGTGGGGGGAGGGGGGCAGCCAGACTCACAGACAGACAGACACACAGGGAAGGCTGGGGAGAACAGGACGCCTGGCGTGTCTGCCGAGCTGAGAGGGGGAGCTTCAGAGAAAGGGAGGAAAGGAGGCACACACACACACACACACACACACACACACACACACACACACACACACACACACACACACACACACACACACAATTGTATTTATTTTGGGAGGGACCGAGAGGGTGCCTGGTAGAGCCGGGGAGGGGAGGGGGGGATGCGAGCGCAAGGACGCGGCTGCGGGCTGGCTGCGCGAGGTGTGAGTGTGAGGGTGAGTGTGTATGTGTGAGTGAGTGTGTGTGTGTGCGTGCGCGCTCGTGTGCCGGCTCGGCACCTCCATTCATCGCCGCCCCCCTCCCCTGGCGTCCCCTCCCCCGCCGGCCTCCGCGCTTGGCTGCGAGCGAGCGAGCGAGCGGAGGCGCCTCCGGACCGACCGACCCACCGACCGGCCGACGGACTGACGGAGCCCGGGAGCCAGCGGGGCAGCGGCGGCGGCGGCCCCGGGCGGCCGAGAGGTGAGTGCCGCCTCCCACCCCCGCGTCCCCTCCCGCTTCTCCGCTCCCCTCGTTCCGCGACTCAGGGGGCCGGTGCCGGCTTCCGCTCGGTCCGCTGCCGCGACCCCTGCCCCCTGCCCCTCTGGTGGCCCGGCTTCGGGACTGGCGCTCCGGGGGGCCTCGGCGGGCGTGCTCCCGAGCCGCTGGGGACCTGTTGGCATCGGGGATGCCGGGACCGAGGCAGGGCTAGGGGCTGGGGGCAGGAGGGGATCTGGAGCCACCCCTGCCCTCCCCCGCCCCCTCCCGGGGCCGTGGCAGCGGGGCCGGGGACCCTGCGGAGGGGGCGGTGTCATTGCTGCTGCTCGCATCCCCTTCCGTCTCCCATGTAGCGGCGCGCTTTCGGCTCCAGAGGCGCGGGGCTCCGGACGCTCGGTCAGTCCTGACGGAGCAGCGCCCCGGGCTCCGCTCCCTTCGCCTGGGTCCCCGCAGCCCCGACTTCGCCGCCCGCCGCCGGGCTGCGCTCCCCGGAGCCGGGGGCGGGCAGCTGGAAGCTGGGTTAGGTCGGGAAGGGCTCGTCCAGACCCAGCCCGAGAGGGAGAACAGCGGCAGAGGCAAACAGGTATCCTGGGAGCGGGGCTGAGGGGAGAGAAGGTCGGACATGGGCGATGGAGGAGGGAGGATTCCCAGCAACCACCGGTTGGGCTGAGTGCCCTTCCCAGCTCTCGCTTCCCAGCCAGGGGAACATAGTGGCTCGTGCCACCCTTGCTGCAAGGGAGGCAGAGCGGGGAATGGGGGGAGGCCCTCCGAGCCCCAGAGAGTGGCTACTCTGTAAGCTGGGACGGGCATTGACCCGAAGCTGAGGTAGGCAAAGACCTTCACCTCTCGGGCACATTTGGAACGGGCACACAAGATGGGCAGGAGCAGTTTGCCATGCCCGGCTCACCCTGTACCACAGCTTCCCCGGGCAAGGAACTTCCCTTCCCAGGTGTCCAAGGGCCCTGAGAGACAGCAAGCATGTAAGTCTTTGCCTGTCCTCTGCAGGGCTAGGTTGCAGAGAGTGGAACCCACTGGGACACTGGGAACTCACAGATTATGGCCCTGAGTCCGTACAGCTGGAGAGGGCCGCTGCCCCCCCCCCCATTTCCCCATCATTCTTTCTTATTTGTTTCAGTGCAAAAGAGAAGCATCTTCTCCAATTCTCAGTAGTTAACTCCCCATAGAGGTCTATGTGTAAAAAACAAACAAAAAACAAACCCCAAAACAACCAAAACCCTAATAGCCCCTCCCCCCAATCCCCCAAAACCTGGGACGAGTGGAGGATCTCTAGACCCTCGGCACTGTTTTCAGCCTGGGTTGGGTCAGGAAAGCTGGAGACTTCCAGTCCGGTGAAGTCACCTAAGTGTCCATTAGAAACCACCCCATTAAATGAATCCTCATCTCTCTCACTGTCCGACACTGTGGTAGAGTGGGATCCTTCAGTTTTGGGGGGAACGGCGGTGGTGTGTTGGGCCCAAGTCCACGAAATCCCATTGGAAGTAAGAAAAGTCCAGTCTAGACTATGACTAGAATGGGGTGCAAAAGGACTGCCCGGGATGGAAATAGGCATTCCACCAATGTTAGTGGGTCTGACTATCCGGCTCAGGTGGCTTTGTATGTACTGGCATGGCTAGGGGGCTTATCCTAAACATGTGTGTGCAAATGTAAACACTCCTCTATAATTAGGGTTTCCGAGTCCTGCTTTGTTTCTTGCCAACATTCAGTTCAGCAGATGAAATATTATTTTTCAATTCAAGCATTTAGAGCTATGGAAAAGGCTTAAATCAGTTAGTATGGAATTTTCTTACCGGTAAAGCAAAAGCCATGTATAGTAAGTTGAGAAATCCTTGCCTAAGCAGTCTTTCTTTCTGTTTTTTTTTTTTTTTTTTTTTTTTTTTTGGGGGGGGGGGGAAGAAAGGATGGAGTGAAAAGGAGAGCCAGGGCAAAGTTGGGTAGTATGACATTTTTGTTGGTTGAAGATTGTTTTTGTCCTGGGTTGAATGAAGCCTTCAGAAGCAACATTCTATAGGAGCCTTCTTTTCCTGAGAGCTTCCCTTACCGTTCCCAGGAACTTAGGCCGCACGGTGTAAAGGATGGCAGGAATCAAGTCGGTGTCTTCTGAGAGCACTTGGTCATTCGTTAGCTTTAAATGGCTTGCCAGATGCTCCATCCCTGCCGGTCTTGTCACCTTTCTTGAGGACACTTTGGACAAGTGGGACTTCCAGGGTCACTGAGGGAGGAGGACTGGGTGGATCCGCCTGGGTATCCTTGTTGACCAAGAGCGAGGAATAAAACAAAGGGAGAAAAGTTTCTCTGGAAATTCAAATGGTGGGTTGATTTACCGGAGGAGAGTTGGATCCATTTAGTGCAGAACTCTTAACCAAAATGTCACCTTTGTCTGAACTCTGGAAGTAATAATTGCCCTCCATAAGGCTTCCTTTGAGGACGCAATGCGAACAGCAGCCTTCTTTATCATGTGTGTGACTGGGGAAGGGATCTAATCTAGGTCAGCTGGTTCTGTGAAGGGAATGCTGGACGAGACTTGATGGAGTCAGACGCAGTGGCTTGCCTACTCAAAGGGGGAAGAGAGGTGGGGAGAATGACAAGGCATCCGTGCCCTCCCTTTGAAGACAGGCACCTTTGTCTCCTGGGGGAGAGGGCTTTGTGAACTGGGTTTAAGAATTCACAAGGTTTCAGATCTGGCAACTTATCGGATGGAGCTGGTGGACTTTTTTCTCACCTGTGTCTGTGACAACAGGTTCATTGGCACACTCCAAAGACTTTGATCTCTTCCCCACCCCACCCCCATGACATGCTCCTTGGAAACCACATGATTAGATAAATTCTGAAAACTCTCCTTGACAGGATAGTGTATTGTAAAGAGAAGTGGATTGGAAGCCAGAAAATATTGGTTCAAATCTCAGTCTGGCTTTGTGTGATTTGGGACATGTCTTTTGCCTTCAGTGTGCCTCAATTTCTCCATCTGTCAAATGAAGAAGGTAGACTTCTGAGTTTCTGCTCTCAGATTTGTGATTTATGATTGTTAACATCAGAGGAGATCAAAGATCATCAAATCTTCCTTTTCTAGACAAGGGAGGAAGGGACTTCTAAGATCACAAAGCCAATTTGTGGCAGAGAGGGATCTAGAGTTCTTATTTCCAGGCCAAATTTCTCCCCTCTTCAGTACAGAAACAGGATCAGAGGATCTGACTTGGTCTTGATTCTATTACTCACTGTATTAGCATAGTGGTTGGCATACAGTAAGGACTTAATATATGATTTCTCTCCCTATTTCTGTTTCTCTGTCTGTCTGTCTGTCTGTCTGTCTGTCTCTCTCTCTCTCTGTCTCTCTCTCTGTCTCTCTCTCTCTCTGTCTTTCTCTTTCTCTCTCTCTCTTTCCTCTCTCTCTCTCTCTCTCTCTTTCCTCTCTCTCTCTCTCTCTCTCTCTCTCTCTCTCTCTCTCTCTCTCTCTCTCTCTCTCTCTCTCTCTCTTCTCTCTATCTCTCTGTCTTTCCCCTCTCTCTCTCTGTCTTTCCCCCCCTCTCTCTGCTGTCTGTCTGTGTCTCTGTGTATGTCGCTTTCTCTCCATCTTTTTCTCTGTCTTTGTAAATCTATTATCTATCATCCATTTGTCTGTCTGTCTGTCTATCTATCTATCTATCTATCTATCTATATCTATTTATCTGTCTAATCTATCCTTCTATCTATCCATCTATCCATCTCTATCTAATCCATCCACTCACCTATCTATCTATCTATCTATCTATCTATCTATCTATCTATCTAATCTATCTATCATCTACTGCTCTTTCACGTATCTCAAGTTGACTATTTTCCTGTGTGTTTATCAGTATAACCTTGACTAAGATACTTGATAAGTTTTCTTATCTGTGAAATCAGGGTGTGTGTGTGTGTGTGTGTGTGTGTGTGTGTGTGTGTGTGTGTGTGTGTTTTGTTGGAGGAGATGGTCTCTAAAGTTCCTTTTATCTTTAAAACCTATCCTTGAGCAAGCTCTCAGGTCTGGTAAGATTGTTAGTAGATCTCTTTGAGGGGGAGGGGGGTTTCTTCCTCCAACATCTCCATCTTTCCCTCCTCTTGGGTGTGGACTGGATGGAATCTTTATGGTTTACCGTAGACTTGTGAGGGGCTGCTGAATGGCAGAATCAATCTGTTCTTTATTGTCAATGCCGAGAGCTTCTTCTGCCAGCTTAGTTATGTACATGAAACCCCTCTGGCATCAGCCCCTGGGTGCCGATACAATGTTTGGAGTCCTGCCTTTTTTGCTCTCATGCTGAAGCTGCCTCCCATGGAGAAGCCCCCATGAAACATTGGAGAAATCCCTTGATATCTCTGATGTGAGAGTTTTTCTGAATATGACTGTAATTAGAGGACAATCCAAATGAAGGCGACGGTTGTCACTGTTCTGCATTTGTGCTGGGCTTGCCCAGGTGACA
This sequence comes from Sminthopsis crassicaudata, assembly GCF_048593235.1. Classification (NCBI taxonomy): domain Eukaryota; kingdom Metazoa; phylum Chordata; class Mammalia; order Dasyuromorphia; family Dasyuridae; genus Sminthopsis; species Sminthopsis crassicaudata. The sequence continues at coordinate 458,911,675 of NC_133620.1, forward strand.
TGTAATTTCTACTAAAGGCGTCTAGTTAGTACTATGTAGTGATGCTGGGCATTTCCTAGTAATACAATTACAAGTGGGCCTGCACGACAAGGAGAGCCCATTTGTCCTTGGCCAAACAATTATGGTTGGGGTCCATGCTATCGCTCTCATGTTGGCTTAGAACCTTTGAAACTCCTTCTTCTGTGGAATCAATATTATCTGAGTTCAATAAAATGAATTCCCATTAGAAGGGAAAGTGAGAGATAGTGAGGAAAAGATACTGACAATGTATATTGAACTTGCACTCAAGGTCACCAGCTGAAGAACTTTGGCTTTGTGTGGGGTGGCCCCCTTTGGCAACCAATTGACTGAAGCCCAGAAACCCCTTCTCAGGATAGTGTATTTAAATATATAAAATTAAATACACAGGATAACAAAGGAAATGGATTATATTGAGTTGATAGACCTCAGCTTAAGACCCTTTGTGAACAATTCCTGAGGATATGGGATTTCAGGCAAGTCATTTGCATTGTCTAGACATAGATTTGTTCTTATGGAACATATAGGTAGCAGTGGTAGCTGGACTGCTAGGATTAATGTTAGGAAAAACTGGGACATTTCCTGAAGCTTACACTTACTTGACCAGGTGACCCCAGGTTTATCTGCTGAGCCTCAGTTGCTTCATCTGTAAAATGAGAGAATTATACTCAGTGACCTCTGAAGTCATTTCCAGTACTATGACCTGATGGGGTCCAGGTCTAACTTTAATTTCACACTAATATTCCTATTACTGAGGAATGAAAGTGAAAATCAGTGATAGCCACAAAAGTTACTTCTCTAATCATGTTCTTGATAGAAATTAGAATGCTAATAACCACTTTTGAACAGGGAAGACAGGTCACACATTAATGATTGTTTTGTCCGAGACTCTACTGAATCCTGAAATATTCTCACCTCCAAATCATTCTCTAGCAGAAGGTTTCTTAACTTGAATTCATGGCTAGATTTCAGGGCATCTATGAATTCAGATGGGGAAAATATTACCTGTTTATTTCAATATAATTGGTTTCCTTTGTAATCCCGTATATTTTTGCTGTATACATTTAGAACCATAATCCTGAGGTGTCCAAAGCTTCGGCAGCTTGATGACCCAAGGAGTGTATGATGTATCACAGCTTTAAAAAGAAGTTGCTTTTTGTAGCTTTGGGATCAAGTCCGGCTTTTTAATTCCTGGGCTTTAATTCCTGGGGAATATGAAAACACGGGAAGACCAGGAGAAAGCATGGCGCCTATTCAGGAGGTTCCCTGCAAACTTAATGTATACTTCCAGCCCACAGAATAATTAAATTTTCATTAAAGGGCCATCTCTGCGCAAGGCACTGAAAAATGTTCTGGTATGCCAGTGCAGCTCCACAATATTTAGTTGAGATTATAGAGAACTTTGTGCCCCTCCCTCCCATCTTCTTCCCCTTCTACCTGCCATATTCCCCCACTCTCTTCTCCTGGTGAAATTCCAGGGATTGGGAGGGAGTGCAAGGCAGCCACCTCAGCTGTGATGGCTGCCCCGGCGGGGGGAGGGGGGTTTGAAGTAAACAGGGAACTAAAACCAGCTAAATGGAGTCTCTCTCTGTTGGAACCATCCATAGGTTTTGGGAAGCTTGGGGAAGGAGACGTTTGTTTGTCTCTTAAAGGCAGGGACTGTGGGTTGGTCTGCTTTTGCTGCAAGAACAGAAGTGGCTCCGATGACTTTGGAGTCAGAGGATCTGTGTTCAAATCCTTTGGGCAAATCACTTTGTCTCCTTGAATCCCTATTTCTTTATCTATAAAATGAAGACATTGAATTAGATAACTGTCAAGGCCCCATCTACTCAACATCTATGCTCCTATGGTCCTAATTCTCTTGGGTCTCAGTTTACTCATCTGTAAAATGCAGAGGATGCATGGGTTGGTTTCTGTGTTTCCTCAAGGCTTTAGATCATTGATCTTGTGAAACTGAAAAATAGCCATTGTTTCTCCATCCATCCATTGATCTATCCATCTGTCTGTCTGTCCACCTTTTTATTGGTCAGATTCTGTGATTTCATTTGATGCTCTGTTACAGCTCCTCTTTATTCTGTGGGCCTAGACCATTGTCCAGGGTGCTGAAAGGTTATGACTTGAGAGATCTTGGAGAGTACACGAAATTGGAGTAGGAAGCTCTTGGTTCAGATCCTGCCTCTGACACTTTTTAGCTACATGATCTTGGGAAAGAGGCTCACTTAAACTCTGTGAGCCTTAGTTTCCTTTTCTATAAAATGAGAGGGTTTAAATGCAGGCCTTTATGTATGGTGCCTTCTAGCTCTAAAATCTATAGTCCTACAATTTGCTGAGGGTCACATGTTCTGAGGGCCAATATGTGGCAGAGAAAAGACTGAGTCCTGGATCTTCATGACCCCAAGGCCCACCCTGTTCCCAATCATGTGTATCTGAACTTGGAGTGCTTTTAAGGTTTACAGAACACTTTAACATGCAACTTTTCACTGTAGCTTAATCCTCTGAGGGACTACTATTATTCCCATTTCACAGATGAGAAAACCAAGACTCAGAGGTCTTGTCTCTGAACTGGAAGTGCTTTTAAGGGTTGCAGAGCACTTTACATACAGCATTTCACTGCAGCTTACTGATAATCCTCTGAGGGACTACTACTATTCCCATTTCACAGATGAGAAAACCAAGATTCAGAGGTCTTGTCTCTGACCTGGGAGTGCTTTTAAGGTTTGCAGAACACTTTACATGCAACATTTCACTGTGGTTTACTGATAATCTTCCAAGGGATCACTACTATTCCCATTTCACAGATGAGAAAATGAAATCTCAGAGGGGAAGGGAGTTGCCTCTAGGTAATTGGTATCAGAGATGGGGTTAGAACCCAGAGTTTCCTGATTTCTCATCCAGCTCTCCATGTATTAGAACATGTTGCCTCCCTATAAAAGGATCCACTGTCACCAATTCCAGGTTAATTTAACTTAACTGAGTGAACCGAGTGGGACTGCAGGCTTGTTACTAGCTGTAGCAGTTTCCATTTTGACTTTAATTAAAGGCATTTTATCCTGGTAAAAAAAAGGATTAAGATTTGCTTAGGAAGAGTGAAATTGTAAATGTCACACATGAGAAAACTTGACGAAGAAAATGTCAGAGGCAAAGCTCCCCTTGTCTGCCCTCTCCCTCTCACCCATTTTACAGAGGAGGGAAACTGAAACCTATGGTGAGAACAGATTTGCCAGGGCCCCAGATGTAATGGCAGAGTCAGTTCTAGAACCTAGGGCTCTCAGCTTGAGCCCCACTGTACTCCAGATACCGTTTCTGAAAGGTGGATGATTTAGTCTAGTAACCCAAGGGCTGGCATGGTTCTCTGAGCCAGATGAAATGTGGGTGGGTTTTACACTGTCCTTTCATTCATCCCATAAAGTGTAATCTATGTTTATATCCTGATAATGGGCCTAATTGCAGTATATACATTTTTATAGCATGGTAAAGAAAATCTCAAACATCTGTAGTGCACATTGGTGCTGAGACCAAGCCTCCAGCTTTCCTTCTCCCTGTCCAGCTGGTCTCTGTACCATCTAATCTGGAGAGCTGAGGTCTGGGATTCATATGCTTCAGTTTAGAGAATTTCCCCTATTCCATTAAAAAAACAAAAACAACCCCCCAACTATATGCTCTCCCTCCAGTTCCTCCCTCCTTCTTGCTTTGGAAAGAACGTGCAGAAGAGACCTGGGAGCTTGGAACTAGAAAGAAGCATTTTGGTTTACTGTGTTTTGAACCAAAAAACCAGAGTTCAAATTCTCTCTCTGTTTAATACCTCTGTGATCCTGAGGTAATTACTCATCCTGTCTAAAAGGAAGAGATTGGAGGAGGCAGCTTGTCAAAGTTTTCCCTGTTCTGACATCCTATGTTAGCTCTGACATCGTATGTTCTGAGGTTCTCCCCTGCCCCAGCTCTGATATTCTATGTATATTCTAAAGTTCTCTCCTGCTCCAGCTCTGACATCCTATATTCTAAGATTTTCCCTTGCCCCAGTTCTGACATTTTATGTTCTAAAGTTCTCCCCTGCCCCAGTTCTGACATTTTATGTTCTAAGGTATTTCCCAATCCCAACCCTGACATCCTATGTTCTAAAGTTTTCTCCTGTCCCACTTCTGACATTCTGTGTTCTGAGTTGTATAGCTTCAATATTTTAAGTTCTAAGCTCTCTTCTGACTTTAACATTCTATGTTTTTTGTTTGTTTTTTTTGTTTTGTTTTGTTTTTGTTTTGTTTTGTTTTTTGTTCTTCCTGAGGCTGGGGTTAAGTGACTTGCCCAGGATCACACAGCTAGGAAATGTTAAGTGTCTGAGACCAGATTTGAACTCTGGTCCTCCTGAATTCAAGGCTGGTGCTCTATCCACTGAGCCACCTAGCTGCCCCCAACATTCTATGTTCTAAGGCCCTTCCTAGCTCCTACATTTTTTGTTCTGAAGGTCACTCAATTCTGGCATTCTGTGTCCTGAAGTTCCTCCCAGCTCTGGCATTCTGGGTTCTAAGCTCCTTCCCTTCTCCAAATCAATGATCTTGTGAAATATATTTTTTTCTGCATGTTTTCATTAGACTAGGGAAACTTGCCTTGGCAATGTGATAGAATTCTTAACAAGAATGATAACTACAAAACAATTGATGATATTTATAGTAGTATAGCATGTTTCACAATGGTTTCCATATCTGATTTTTTTCCTTTATTAAAGTCTTCCTCCCTCCCTTCCATCCTTCTTTCCTTTCTTTCTTCTTTCCTTCCTTCCTTCCACTGTGCCACCCAGCTGCCCCAAAATTTTTATTTTTCAAAACATACGTATGGACAATTCTTGAACATTAGCCCTTGCAAAACTTTGTGTTCCACTTTCCGCCCCCCTTCCTCAACCCCCTCCCCTAGATGACAAGCAGCCCAATATATGTTAAGCATGGTAGAAATATCCATATCTGATTTAACAAAAATCCTAAGAGCTGGGCAGACCTTATTGCTCCCTTCTCACAGATAAGGAAACTGAGGGACAGAGAAGGTGAAATGATTTCAGCCAGCAAGGGAGTCACAGGGGGAGTCACAGGGATGGAGAGTGGGCTAGCCCTCCCTACCCCCCAGATGTTTGACCACTCCCTCTGTAAGGTAGCAGGCTTCTCCGAGGCCTACATGGCAGATGGTTCTGTGGTTTCCAAGGCCCTCTCGTCCTCCTTGTTCTGCTGGAAGCGAGCAGCACAGGTCCCGCTGGAGCTGAGTTGTTTACAGAGCTCGGGCAGATTAAAGTACTGTTGGCATCGGGCCTCTCTCTTACATTATTTTTAAATAAATACTGAAATAAAAATAAGAGCGCTATAATTCATGCCACCCAAAGAGATAAATGCTGGTCTGCAGCAGGAAATGATCATTTTAAAAGCTTGGGACGGGAGCTGCCGGGAGCCCTCCAAAGGGTAGGATGGTGACGGGGAGAAATTACATAATTAAAAAAAGGGGGGGTAAATTTGGAAGAGAATACTGTCAATGGTTTCTCGCTCAGAGATCTTATTGTTAGCCCCCAAATTATTACTTATGATGTAGGCTGACTCATAGTTTTGCACAAATTCTTCCCTGAAATCTGCTAGGGAGGGGACCTGGAGCCAGCAGCCATGGGCTGACATTTAGCGAGGACTTGTGTGACCCCTCTATCCCCCAGGCCTTGATTCAACCTCGTAGAATCTCTGACTTTCCTCAAGGCTCAGCTTGGTGCTACTTCCTGAAGAAAACTCTTCCTAAAACCTTCCCATCTCCCCCCCCCCATTATTGATTTCCCATCTCTGAAATTACTTTCTATTTACTTTGCATCTGACTCCATCATCTATCTTGTCTGCTCCTTCAGGCACTCCATGATCTGGCCAAACTGGTCTTGCTGTTGTTTCCATCTTCCATCTCTGTCTCTTTGCCTGGTCTCTCCTCCATGCCTGGAATGCTTTCTCTCCTCACTGTTGCCTCTTAGAATCACTAATTCCTTCTCTCTCTCTCCCCGTCCCCACCCATTCATCCATCCATTAACCATCTACCCATCCATCCATCCATCCATTCATCCTTCCATATCTCTGTTTGTCCATTCATTCATTCACCAACCCATCCATCCATCTATCTATCCATATTTCTATCTGTCTGTCCATCTATTATTTATCAATCAAATATCTATAATTTATCAATTATTAATTTATTATATTTCTACCTCTTTCTATAGCTCTCATTTCTATCAAGCATATATTCTGAATATATTTATATGTGGACAGATTGTCTTTACATATAGAATGTCAGCCCTTTGAGGGTAGGACTGTTTTGTTTTTCTCTTTGTATCCCAGAACTTAGCACAGCATGTGACACACAGTAAGCATTTACTGAATGCTTAATGAGAGAGAACTATTGCTAGTCCTCCCCTCCCCCTACTCCAAGCTCAGCTCAAACACCACTTTTACCTGAGACCTTTTCTAATCCCATCCCCCTTCTTCCTATTACTTTGTATTTATTTTCTATCTATAGTATTTGATATCTCCTTACATACATACTTGCCATTTTCTAGTCCAATCCAATCAGGATTGATTGATAAATACAATTTATATATTTAAGTATACAATTTAAATAAATTGATAAACGTATCAAGTGCCTACCATGTGCCAGGCACTGTGCTAAGCACTGGGAATATAATTAATAAAAAGGAAGATTGCCCTCAGGAGGGCCAAGGAATGGGAAGAGCTCTTATAGAATGTGAAGTCTTGGAAATCCCAGGATCCTAGGATCACTGACTTAATCTGGGAAGGATCTGAGAGGCCACTGAGTGCAGTGAGGAAACATGAGGAATCTGACATTGAGAGAAGTTCTATGATCTGTCCAGGGTCACACAGCTGGTTAATGTTCAAATAAAAATTTGAATTCAGGTGTTCCCAAGTTCAACACATTATCCGCTGTTTCACAGGGGCCATTTCTTTTGTGTTTCTACATCCCAGGTCCTAGGTGCTTAAAAAAGTCCTTGTTGAATGTATAGATATTTATTGATTGATTTTTATTGATTGATCGCTATGCCCCATCATTCCCCAATAGAAACTCTTTGGGGGCACACATTTCATTTTTATCTTGGTAAATTCTGAGCCACCTTGCACACAGGAATAATAAATGTTTGTTGAACTGGGTTGATTTTAACCTCCGGCCGGGAGAGATGGTGTGCTTGATGATCACTAGCCATCATGTGCTCCTAAAGGCAAGAATACCATTTGGTGATTCGTTTGGTGGCGATGGTCTTGGATCTAGAGCCAGAGACATTTAGAGAATGTGTAGTGTTGCCTTTTCATTTGGTCAGATGAGAAAAAGGAGGCCCAGAGAGTAGAATTGCCTTACTCTAAGATCACCAAGACAGTAATAGCAGAGTTGGGATTCAAATGTGAGACCTCCGATCCCCAAGTCCTGATCTTCCCACTGTTTAGCCTTGGGTGGCTTTTGGCAAAGTCTCCCTTGGGAGCCTCCATCTAGAAAGAGACTGTTTTCAGTTACTTCAGTCTAATGAACAGCCTGAGTATGGAGGGGCTGAAGCATGAGGTATGCATGGAAAGGGGACGGTACCACCAGCTGCAACGGTCTGAGGTTCCTCTGAGCAAGAAAATGATAGATTGCAGAGAGCACTTGGGACATGGACCAAGACTTAACAATATGGGCAGGAAGCTGAGAGTTCTGGAATTTTAATCTGGGCTCTGGAGGAATTGAGGTTTTTTTTTTTTTCTGTCTCAGTAGTATAAATGAAGATGTCATAAGTTTGCCTTTACTTTTTATGAAGGATGCCCAGCATGTCTGTTCCCAAGGCCAGGCTGCCTCTCATAGGATTGTAGCATCCTGGGGCTGGAAAGGGCCTCCGGATAGTATCGAAGCCAAAGATGTCAAATGCAACATCCTTTCCCCACCTCCCCATCAGGTTAAAATGGATTTGGGAAATATATAACAGAATAAATAAATAATATAAAAAACCCTCTAGAAAATATTACATTCAAAACTGAGTCAAGGATCTTTATGTGTGGATTAATAGGTCTTATTTTTATTTCAGTTTGAAATCACTGATCTTAGTCATTTCCCTACATTTTGGCAGGATTCTTTGGGTTCAGGAGATGTGATTTTATCACTATAGAAATCTCCTTAGTCTCATGAAAACCTGCAAAAAGGATATAGCTGATAAGAACTTTGATTTGGAGGAACACTTTAATCAGTGTTGGGAGGGGATATTAGAATAAAGAATGTTGGAAATGGGAAGGATCTTAGAACATAGATTTTCAAAACTGGAGGGAATTTAGAACCTAGAATGGCCAAGTCCACTGGAAGGGACTTTAGAACTCTAGAACAGGAACTACTTTGAGAGGGCATATAGCTAGCAGGTTTTAGAAATAGAACTGGAACACAGTTTTTTATTGCCCTTGAGGGCTGTTCTCTATCCATTATACCATACTGCCTCTCATGATTTTAATTCTATCTTTTTGATTTTTTAACTGATGCCCCCCTTCTTCCTGCCAACTTTAGTTTGTGAACCAAAGATTCTTTGCCTCTGCAGTGGAAACTGACACCTAGACAGATGTTCAGCAGCCTGTTTCCAGGTGGGGCGCTGATGGAGGCTGCCCTGCTTCATGTGAAATAATTAAATTTACCAAGATTCAGCCAGAATATTTCTTCCCCTCCCATGGAAGCAAATCAGGAACATCGAAAACACATGTGGGCAATTCAGAGTCCTGTTAGTATGTTCAAACTGTTGAAAGAGGGACTTGTAATGGGCTCACTTTGCCTAGACTGCTACCCAGCTGTGATACGTGCTGTGGCAGATGACTAAGTGGTGTGGCTGTTTCTTTTTTGCCCTTCCTCAAACCAAGATCTCTTGGCCAAGGTGTTAGTGCTGATAGGGATTGCTTCCATTTCGGCTTTGAGCTGCCTTGAGATGCAGAAAGCTGGACATGAGAAGAATGAATTGAAATAAGGAAGGCAGATGATAACAGCCAGATGGGAACTGTTGTTTCTCTTACTTCTTCCCCCCTCCTCTCCTCTCTCTCTCTCTCTCTCTCTCTCTCTCTCTCTCTCTCTCTCTCTCTCTCTCTCTCTCTCTCTCTCTCTCTCTCTCTCTCTCTCTGTCTCTCTCTCTCTCTATCTATCTATCTATCTATCTCTCCTCTCTCTCTCTCTCTCTCTCTCTCTCTCTCTCTCTCTCTCTCTCTCTCTCTCTCTCTCTCCTCTCTCTCTCTCTCTCTCTCTCTCTCTCTTTCTCTCTCTCTCTCATTGTTTCTCTCTCTCTACCTTTGTCTCTCTCTTTCTCTCTCCATCTGTCTCTCATTGTTTCTCTCTCTTTCTCTGCCTTTGTGTCTCTGTGTGTCTCTGTCTCCCTCTCTTTCTCTCTTATTGCTAGGAGATAAGGGTTTTTAACAGAGCAGGAAAAGATGTAGGCACTCAGGGAGCCAGACCGTTAGTATTATAGCACCTTCACTTTAGAATTAGAAAACCAATCTTTTCATTTTACAGATGGATAAAACTGAAGTCCAGAGAAGTAAAATGACTAGCTGGAGATCAGGTGGTAAGTGGCAGAACTAGGATTTAAACTAGAGTCACTAGACTTTACATTTTCCTCTTTTTCACCACATTAGTGAACATAGGATTGACTGAGTAATTACAGTCTCCTTTTTCAGAAACATTTGTTATTGTTGTTTAATTGTTTCAGTCTGATTCTTGTGACCTCATCTGCAGTTTTCTTAGCAGAGATACTGGAATGGTTTTCCATTTCTTTCTCCAGCTAATTTTACAGAAACTGAGGCAGACAGGGTGAGTGACTTGCCCAGGATCACATAGCTAGGAAGTATCTGAGGTTAGATTTGAACTCATTTTTTCCCGACTCCAGGCCTGGTACTTTATCCACTGTGCCTCCTAGCTCCTTTTCAGGAACATATCTGTTTCTGAAACAGAAGGAAAGGACATTATTTCCTACATTTCCAAGTTAGGACTTTTTCACGTTCTCATATTTAGTATTGAGATCTCTTTGGAGATGATAGACCATGATCCTAAAGGAAGGGCTACCTGACTTTCAAATGAAAAATCCTTGTCTAAGACAATTTAAGGAGTTAAATACCATTTCTAGGGCCATGTTAAAAAACAAAAAAACAAAAAACAAAAAATACCCTTAAACCTGAGTCTACTGATTCTAAGGTTGTCCCTCTACTTTACCACACTGAGTAGCTTCAGTCTTCTTATAAACAAGAAGCTTTTACATCAAAGATTCATTGGTCTCTTTGTTCTAGGTATATTATCTGCTTTCTTCCTTCCTCTGACCTTAAAACTTAGGCCCTTTTTCCAAGTTATAGTGTATGGACTTGTAAAAAAAAGAAAGAAATCCTAATCCCAGCAAACCCAGGCTGTGTGTATTTTTGTGCCTGCCTGGCTTCCAGGTAATCCAATTTGGAGAGGTTTCAAGTGCAGAGCTATGAAATGATACCCAAGGTGGCTTGCCTGGAGATTCAGCAATAGCCACCTTAGCGAAACAGCTTGCGATTTATAAGCTGGGATGAGTGAAAAACACCTCATGGGTTGAAAAACTGTCCTGGAGCCAAATTACCCCTTCTAAGGTGAATTTTGTTCTGGAGATAAACTATTTATTACTGGATGGAACTTTTAGACCCAAAGGAAGGATAATAATTGAAAGGGCTTAAGAAATAAAGGGGAGAACTGAGTTTTTCTGGGAGAGCTTACTTTTCTCCCTTGATTCTTGGGGTGTCTAGTGGCAACTTTAAAAAAAAGTTACCCACTTATCCTTTGCCTTTGTCTCTTTCATCTGTTATCTCCCTATCTAGTCCCCAATTTTTGGAAAAAATGTGCCTCTTCCCTTGTGAATTCTTACGATGAGTTCTTTTTTTTTTTTTTTTTTTTTAATTCCTTCCAAAGTTGAGGGTTGAACTCCATCATTCCATCTTTACCCTCTACCAGCTTTCCCACTTCCTGTGTTATGTTCTTTCATTTTTTAGATGCTTCTCAATATGATCCACAGGCTTTGTCATTTCTGAAACTTCCCTTGAATGGTCAAAATATGTCTTCAAGTTAAACTCAATTCTCTTGCCACTTGGGTCCCAGTTGGATGCAAACCCAAAGCTGTGCTCAGCCTCTGGCTAAACTGGCTACTTGGTGAAAGTTAGAAGGAGTCAGAAGGATGTCTAAGGGAGTCCCGATGTTATGTTATTAGGGTCATATTGAGCATTATGATCATAGAACAGGAGCTAGAAAGAATCTCAGAGGCCATCTAATCCACATTTTACAGATGAAGAAACTGAGGCTCATGAAAGTCACTTGTTCAAAAATCACACAGAGCATAAGCATTAGAAGTAAGATTTGAACCCAGGATCTAACTCCAGAGTCATATTATCCTTATCATTATATTATTTTAAATTATATTTCCTTTTAATCAATCTTCAGCCAATAAGTATTTACTATAGTTATTATGTGCAAGGCTCTTTGTCCCACTCACTTAACTTTGCTGGACCTAACAAAGGCAGATGTAAGATGGTGTCTGCCCTCAAGGAATTAATATTTTATGGGGGAGACAACCTGGTTACTCACAGGTGTATACAAAATAGAGGTGGGATGATTTAACAGCTGGGGAAGATCAAGAAAGGGTCACATAGAAGGTTGCATTTGAGTGGAGTCTTGAATGAACCCAAGTATTCCCAGGGGTGAAGCTGAAGAGAGAGGGCGTTTAAAGAATGGAGGACATTTAATGCATAGACACAGAGACTGGAAATGAAGAGCCATGGATGAAGGACAGACTAGCGAGGTCTGGACAAAGATGAGAATAAAGATGAAGGCCAGATAGACCTGAATGAAGAGGAAGATGAAGGCTAGATGGACTTGAACAAAGAGGAAGATGAAGGCCAGATAGACCTGAATGAAGAGGAAGATGAAGGCCAGATAGACCTGAATAAAGAGCAAAACAAAGGCTAGACAGACTGAACAAAAATGAAGATGAAAGCCAGATAGACCTGAAAACAAAGAGGAAGGCCACCCCATCTTAAAGTGACCTTATTTATCAGAGCAAAGGTGGTGTCCTGACTCGCATTGAGTTTGTTATTCATCAAGAGAGAATTAATTTGTTTGTGCTTCCTCTATCAAGGCCGGTGTCCAACAGGAGTAATGTCTTCAGATTGACATTGGAAGAAGGAGAGAATATCACAGTTAAACCTCTCCAACTCTCCCCATCCTCCTTGCCTCTTACAATCAAAGGCAGACTTTGATGGTCATCTATTTCAAGGGTTGCTGCCTAAATGCCAATGGCCTTAGGCCTCCTTTGGCTCCAAGAGGTGGATGGGAAGGGAGCCAGTGTCTGTATTCTTGCTTGGAAAGCAGGACAGT